>NW_013566678.1:5000-19334 GCF_000499605.1 Eimeria maxima | reverse complement strand
ATATATATATATATATATAAACCCTTTTAGGCAGCTCTGCAGACAACGGCAACAAATTTACGATGCTGTTCAAACCAGCACTTCCCGCTGGTTAAAGGCCTTTTCTTTCCCATGTGCATTCACTTCTTCAGTGTTTCGCCGCTACACAACCACCGCGCGTTGTGTATTTCGATTCTTTGGGATACCCCCACAGGTGCTGTTAAAACCAACCCGAAAATGCCAAAAACCCTCGTTCAAGTGTCTTCAATAGTCGCTATATACGCTGCCGGCATGCACCCGGATATGCCGTTGCACACAATTCCAGGCCACAAGCATGCTGTTGCGCTGCCATTCCAGTGGGAGGGAAATACAGAGCGACTCCACATGCTTAAAGAATATAGATCCCCATACCCTAAATCCCGTCCCAGAGACTTTGCATCCAAGTATTTCGAAAACAGCTGTTAGGTGTAGGGTTTAGCTTTGATTGCCTGAGGGGACGCGAGGGCGCTTACAGCGCTTGGGAGCCGACAAGTGCTGCTTCAGAGCCAAGTAACCACAAAACCGTCTTTGACAACGTTCACAGACGGTCCACCTAAAACCAACAGAAGAGTCAATAACAATAACAATATGATGTATTACCTCTAAACCCTCCAGGGTGTAAGGTTTGGTGGTGTTTTAGGTCCATTGTTTATTGTTTGAGGTTTCGCGCATATGGTTGCAGCTTCATCTTTGCTAGATGTTTAGGGTTATGGGATGTCTGGGTAATTCAAGAAGCAAAACTGGGGAACAGCAGCGAGCAATGGGGTGCTGGCTTCGAGTTTCTCGACAGCAGCTAGGTAGGAAAAGGAGAAAGAAGGGACAAGCAGATGCACGAAGGCAAACGGGGAATGAAACTAGCATCAACTCCAGCAGGTACTTTGGGCGAAAAACGGGAAGAGACCAACGACGAGGCAGCAAGATGAAGACATCAAAGGGAATCGTTGCTGAGAGAGTGGAGGTAGGCACAACAGCAAGTAAAGGGGAGAGAGAGGAGCGAGAGAGCGAAAAAACAAGAGGGAGGCGATGGATAAGGAAGACAGCAGGGGAGGCAGACGAGCAACGAAAAACAGAGACAGAAGCAACGTTGCAGAAACGCTGCACATCACGCAAGGACCACCAAAGGAAACAAGGGGAAGAGGAAAGAAACTCAAGGCAGGAGGGCGCAGTAGCAGATGCCGCCGACAGAGACATAAGAATAAGGAGGCGACCGAAAAAAACACTACGAACAGGCAGCGAAACAAGAGAAAAAAAACGGAGTGCCGTCTTCACCCTCTGCCATGGTGCGCATCCTCGTCATTTTCTGAAGTATTCTCCCTCAATTTGAGCACCTCTAAGAGCACACACAAAATCGTTGATGGATATTCGTTTGTTGTCCGTATTTTGTTGTCATACACAAACATCTAAAAACTAACGTGAGCGTGTTCGAACTGCACTGTGAGTTTGTGTCGTATGGTGCATGCCTACAAACAGTGAGCAAACAGCCACAGGAGCGGCATCTGTAAATCCTGCAGCAGCAGCACCTGCCATTCAGGGCTTGGCGGTACGTTGAGGCAAAAAACGGGAGGGTAACAAACAGAGAGGCAGAAACAGAAAAGACGCAAACCTAGACGGAGGAATAGATTCTGCTAGCTGATGCATTCTGTATGTTTTGCACAAAGACAAACCAAAACCCAACCAACCAAGTAAAGTAAACAAGACCCACAACCCGGACCATGGCAGCTGCTTTTATTTTTTACCTGGCATTTGCTTCGCCGCCGCAAACTCCAAGTCTTCCGAAAAGCTTTTGCCGGCAAGGAAATCTGGAGACAAAGCCCTCAACCCTATACCACAGGCCCTCAACTCTAGGCCCGAAATTCGAAGCCCTACCCCTGCGACCCAACTGATAAACCCTACAAATCCCCAACCCTAAACACCAGGACTGTATAAGCAAGCATTAAGCGGTGTACAGAAAGCAAAAGACTCTGGCATGAAGGAAATACAGCTAAACTCTAAAGCCCGCTCTGACCTTTTACGATTTTGAGTGTCGGCAAGCAGATTTTTTCCTTCCATTCGGCGACTGAGGCTAAATTCCAGAAACAGCAGGAGAACGCGATTCGCCTCTTCATGTACAGCTATATATCCATATATGCATTAATAAATAGATCCATATATTATATACATACGTACTTTCAAGAACACGTGTATTTTACTCTTACATGCATTGACATTTGTAATGCTTATGTTTATGCATGTATCGATTCCTATCGCTGTATAATATATAATACGCTTAATATGTAGTATGTACATGTGCGTATGGATGATATATTTATGTCGGTGTGAAGGCTACAGACAAAGGAACGGCTTCAGTTGTTCTTCGCCACTGTTGCTGTGTCGCATGGGGTGCGTGAGTATCACAGCATATTATTAAGGCTATTGTTATTACTATTACTGTGTTAGTCACCATCAGTCGTCTCAAAGAAGTAGAGGGGAACGTTCTTCCTGCGAATCAGAAACTTGTTCCGAATCCACTTGCGCTGCTGGCGCGCATACTGCAGCGATCGCAGCACCACTAACTCCAGGCAAGCCTTCAGACTCTCAGAAAATAACTCAGAGGAATGCCCCGAAGGAGATGCATCAGACACAGCACCGCGGTTTGCTCCAGGTAACACCAACGGAAAGAACTCCTTGTACCCTGCAGCACAAAGTAAAGACGGACAACAGCCAACAAATTACAATCATGATAGCTTGCAAAAAGCAATTCGAATTCCACAGAACAACAATTCACACCCGCCAACTAACAATTTGCAATTATCTGTGACTCCTAAACAATGGACTGTTAACATTACATCCCATCCTGGTCTCCCAGTCAGTAAAAATTGAATTCCCAAGCCCTATGCCTACAGGGACCTTCATGCTTCTACACGTGGCAATCAGTACCATCCAACCCCAGCGATCGTACGCTCTAGAGCTGAACCATGAAAACTGCTCTTTATTTCCTCGTTGTTGCGAAGCCCAATCTTCCCACACTCTCGGACTCGAAACCCAAACCTTAAGTTTTAGAGGCTCACCACGCCGCAGGTACTGGGCCCCCCGGAGCGCCAAAGTCTAAACTCACCGATGCCTTGAAGGACTCCCCCTCTCAAGCCTTCTCTTTTCTTAGTCTCGTGAGCTTCTGGGTTGCAGCTGTCACTCCATGTGGGGGAGGGGTGCCTCCCCTCCCCTAGGGTGGCCCCCTCTGAAGGGCTGTCGGGCCATTCTATGGGTCCCCTGGGGCCACCCGTCGTTTCTGGAGGCCAACTGCGGAGCTGCAGCTGCTCCGCTACCCAACGCACTTCGTCCAGCAGACCCTCCTGAAGCAGTGCAATACAAGGCAAATGCACAAACGTGTACAAAAAATCGAAAGTAGTTTGCATGCACGCTTGCAGATACGTTCGCAAATGCAAGCATGCGTGCCACAGAGGCGTTTACATATGCATGCGCGTAGCACTTGATACAAAAACGCATGCATGGAGAATAAGAGGTCCCAATTGAGGCTACTGAGCTTTATGGTTCGTTTCAACTTGTTGGTTTGCCCTGCTTCTTCTTGAAGCTGTCTCTACTCCTTCAGATTTTTCTGTCCCCTTAAATATTCGTCTGCTTTTCTCCTGCTCATTTCCTGGCCTTTTCCTCTGTGCTCTGGCGTTGTACTAGTTTGTAGATCGACACAACACGTAATGGTATCCCAGCGTCTCCCTCTGTGATTGTGTCCCTGTCTGTGTTTCTATGCCTTTCCCTCCACATCTGTCTTTGCTTCTCACTTGACACATTTTCTCCAGCCTCTGCCGCAACCTCTTCTCGAGAGCCTCTCTGTCTCGCAGGTCCAGCCAAAAGATGCATGCGTCATATCTGCAAGCAGACAGCCACATGCAAAGATGCATGCGGGTATGCATGCATGCGAGCATATTCATTAACTCTTGCTGACTGCATTGACATAATATCAGTCGTAAACAAAGAATATTGAGGCCAAATTCCCAAAATGAAAACATGCCTTAGGTTATCCTTATTCTCTCCCTTCATCACCTCGCTATGAGGAACTCCAAACTCCTGGGTCAACTGCAGGCACAAATGCATGCGACAGCGCAAGCAAAAACGAGCAAATGCATGCACGAGCGCATTCATCCACAAGCATGGACTCATTCATGGCATGCGTGCATGCGAACAGAAATTACGCGTACAGAGCTCGTAAATGCACCTACCACCGCATGCTTGCCCAAGTTAATGCATGCCCTCATGCACGCATGCCATACACAAGCATACGCATACACGGACAAACGATCGGTGTAATAGTCACGTATCGGTCTCTGCCAACGCTCCAGAAGCCTGTATTTGCCAGGTTGGCAGCAGTACGAGGAGCAGCTGCACAGCAGCAGCGGCAGCCGTTGCTGCCGCAGCACGTGCAACAGTTGCAGGAATTCTTTGCTTTACCCACTTCTATACTGCGTATGATGCGTCGCCTGTCATGAGGATGGAGTTGCTGCGCCTGCCAGTCGACGCAGTTCACAGAAATAAAGGAAATATATACAATTCTAACTGCAAGAAGCAGAAAGGCATGATGTCTTTTGTAAACAATACTAGTGTTCAACTGTTAGTGCCCCCAACAAAAATGCTACTGGAATGCCTGCCTGCCTGCATGCATGCATGAGGGCCCCAAAATTCCCACCCGTTTGATGTCTATTTGTCTCAGTATTTCTACCAGCTCTTCGTTCGTCTTTGCCTCCACTACAAACAAGACAGGAAATCGAAACATATAAAACACCAACAAATATGAATACATGAGGTGCTGCTGCAAGTAGTTCTGCTTTATCTGTGTATATTGCTGCTGCTGCTGCGTCATCATGAGATAAACTGTACATTTGCTGCTGTTCTGCGGCTGTTGTCGTGGCTAATGCCGCTGATGCTGCTGATGCTGCTGCTGCTGCTGTTGCTAACAAGTACCGTACATGCTTCACGTATTTTATTTGCATTTGTTTGGTTTGTGTTTTGTTTCTGTAACGACAGGTCCACCGCAGATTGCCATAAAAGTAGCTGTATGTACAGCTGAGTGCCCCCCACCACCACCGGCAGTTTCCCTTCCTCAGAGAGTGTCTGTATCTTAAGACAAAACATATAAAGGCAATGCAAATACAGCCAATGAAATGAACAAAGATAAAATATTAATTTGCCAAGAATAAAATATTAATTTAATGCATAGATAAACAGCCCTTTAGCCAGTACAACCCACGCAAGACACCCGCTAACGTCTGCCTGCGTTTTTGCTTGTGTGGTGTACGGACAGCTGCCAGGGAGAAAGGAAAACTTATGATAAATAAACAGCAGAAATAAGTACAAGACAAATGTCAATGTCTCGAGGAAGCAAAAAGAGCCAAACCATAGAACAAAGAAGGGAAAGAAATGCACACCCTCTATGCACATACTGTTTGTTTAGCTGCTTTTAGATAATCTGCTGCTGAAAATGCTTCTTGCGGTGTACAGACATCCAACAAGTGGTGAGGCACCGCCTGCCTCTCTGCTGCTGTGGCCTTTGCCGTAGCTATGTCACATCCTTTGTACACCTGAAAATCGCAAACGGAATAAGGAGCCATAGTTAACCCGCTAGCCTGATAGGCAGCTATCTAGTCATGAGAGGAACCGCCGGTGCAGATAGTCAGCCACCTGGCCAGCTGCAGGAACAGATAGCAAGATAGCAAACTCGCTGGCTGCAGCTTGCCAATTAGCCCGTTACGCAACCAAGCAAAAATAGCCAGCTGGGGAACTGTGCCCATCTCCTTAGCAAGATCCCCTGTTAAGCATTCACATTCATGGGGAAGTATTTTTGCTGCTTGACTTGTATTCGTTCTTCATATCCACAACGATCTTCTGGGTGTTTTCGGTGTATGTACAGACATCCATACCTGCATAGAATCTGCACTGACGATTTCTGCATTTATTCCTTCTTCCCTCAACTTCAGGCAAATATCTAAAGCTAAGCGAGACTTTCCCACTCCAGTAGGGCCAATGATAAACAGAACTTTTGGTGGGGGAGTTGAAGACTCTTGCGCCGCCATCGTTGACGGCTCTGCAGCCGAAGGTCCAGAGCTCTCACGGCAATTGGAAGCAGGAAGAGAGTTACACGACGGTGAAGAAGGCGAGGCACCAAAAACTGCGGAAACGGAGTTGCTTTTTCCTCTAGGTGGAAAACGGAAAGATGCTGCGCATGATAACGAAGGGAGGGAGGTGCCTATACACTGCAAGTTCGAGGTGTATGTGCAGGTCCCTGCACCCCTAGATCTTCCAGAAGTGTCATTTGTCGTGAAGCAAAGCTGCGTTCTGCGCTTTTTGTGATCTTCCTTCTGCCAATGAATGGTTCCCTGGAGTATTTTCGGTAATACTTCCCGTGCCACCTGCCTTAGGTGTATGGTGAGTCCCTGGGATTCGCCCTTTTTCCCCCTCTGGATGAAGGAAGGAGAAGGCCAATCAACTACAGAAGAAGTAAAAATACGCGATCCTGCGCTTAAAGAGCCAAGAAGAACATATAAACTCAAAAATAAGCTGCAATGTATCCCGCACAAACTCCGCATGCTGGCCATACACCGTGGCTTCCTGCATTCACCACCACATAGCCAACTTAATCCTCACTAAAAAAACATTTTTACAGAAAAAATAATCATAAACAAAGGCTATTGTTTTCTTCATCTCATCGGGAGTCTCCGTACTTCCACCGACTGGGCCCTTGGGGGCCCTCGGGGGCCCTTGTGTAGGGGGCCCCTCGACTCCCCTGTGCTCGGTATGACCGGTTGCCATTTCCCGAGTTTTATCTGTTTTCCAATTGTTGCATCATTAAATAGGCTTACTCAATAAGTTGTGTTGGGCGTGGGGAGCCACAGTCACAGAATCTAACGAGCAGTCTAATTTAAAATGTTGTTGGGATTTAGCGTTTGGAAGGGTTCACTAGGGAGTAGTGATGGTAATGAAGGGGAAAGTGATAAAGACAACTACTTGCCAATAAAAAATGCGGGAAGTATCAACGACGGGTAACGAATGAGGGGATAAAACGTGACAGGTGGAAGAGGAACCACTGGACGTGTCTTTGGTCTCCGATGTATTTCCAGCAGCAACAGAGTATTAAGCCGCCAAACAGTTGAGGCTGGCCGCATATCTATGCATGCACCTGCAGGCAGCAACAATGTGTTGCATTTCTCATCAAGGGCGGCTGTAGAGTCTCAGGGTGTCTTGGGTATCATTAAGGGCAATAAATATCGAGGCCTATCTCATGTTGATGCTGTGGCCACTGCTGTTTGTTGCTGTTGCTGCTGCTATTCGTGCTGCTGCTTGCCATAGAGCACAGCTGCTGCCGTTCCCTGGAAATGGCGATCGTCCAATAGGCCATACGGCAGAGTTGAAGTGTTTTTAGAGAAAACAAATTGGGGGGATATATCAAGTTGACGATTTGATTTTCTTGCAATCAAATGTAGCAAACCCCGGTGCTGTAGGAAGGAAGGCTAGTAGCTGAGAATGTCGCGAAGAAGAGGAAGGCAGAGCCATACACAAACCAGGGTTTGGTGTTTAGGGTTTAGGGTTTAGGTTTGAGAGAGGCGACACCGTAGAACAATCTAGGGTCATACGTTTGAGGGTTTGAGATAGAAGACAAAGCAAAACCAGCTGCCTACTGAAGCGGTGGGGTTTTGGGTCTAATTTTGAGGGTTTGAGACAGGGTTGTCTTGCAAGCAACACCGTTGCGGCGTTGTTGCGGCGTCTTGGTTTACATAGACATTAAACCTTCTGATCAGTTAGATTGCGTATTAAGAAGCCTAGTTGTTTACAGTTAGTTATTTAATCTTATTTTTGTTTTTATACAATACTTAAAACCTTGATTCCCCCCAGAATTTCCTCTTCCCTTGTTATGTTAGGGTCTTGAGAGCAATCTCAGTTCCGGCCTGTCAACGCTGCAGAACAGCCAAAGGCTGCAGTCACGTCTCTTTGCAATCCACAGTAATATTTAATTAAACGGGAATTATACTTCTTCTATATGGCAAAACGAAATTATATTGCCACTATATACGTTGTCTGCAGTAAGGTCAAAATGAGGTTGGGAGAGGAGAGGTTTGCCGTGTGTTGCAGCACTTCTTGAGGCAACCGTCTTCTTATGGACAATACCACATTTCATGCAAACAAATCAAGGCCTAAGTCCCCTTTTTGTGCGTGTAGAAATTTTGTGTTCAATTGCTAAACCCTTTTGTGCCAATCCGCCACGAAAAAACAAGCCGAATCTAAGATGATGCACGCTAAACAATGACACAGTACGAACCACAATAAATCTCAGGACGCCTTGGAGAAGATATCAGGAGGTAGTAGCTTGCTTTTTTATTTTTTTTAAGTCGCAGCAATTCTCGCTGCAACTTTTGTTACCCTAATTCCTGAACACTAGGCCCTAGCCAAGTCAACCCTACATGTTAACAAGGCAATACCAGACTCCACAAACAAATTTGATGGATGCATGGAAAAACACTGTATATAAGTGCTAAGAATCCTCTTGGAATGCAGCAATCACCGCATATGCAAGGAGAAGCAAGTGCACCAGTCATCCGCCCGCAAACAATGAGCCGCTGTGTCCGTGGTGGACAATGGGGCTTGGTTTATTTGTGAAACCAATACAATTGTTATTATTGCCATTACAATTATGAGGATTATTTGCGTTTTTTGCAGAAGGGTCAACTGCGGCTTGAAGGGCGGAGACGCCTCCGTAAACATTCGGAATTCCTTTCCGTTGACCGGTGGCGAAATAGAGGGTGGAAGTGGTCAACCAATGATTCGTTCGCCTGCTTTTCCATGATTAAATAATATTACTAATACGTTAAATTAAGTAATTAACCCAACTTTTCAGCTTAAGAAGAATTTCGCTTAAGTGTTGACAGTGCTGCTTTGGCAGGCGTTGGTTGTGCAGCAAATGGTCAGGGGAGCCGATAGACAGAAAACCGTTGTTTTTTGAGGCCTAAGGTGCTTAACTTGACAGTTTAATTTCAATTTACTAATTCCACATAATATAAATCTAACAAAACAGAGAAATGTGGGCATATATACACAAACAGGCGCGAAATGTAGGAACGCCTGGCGGCAGCGGCGCTGCTCAGAAGGAGATGGCCGGGGGTTGATGTGCACACACACCTCAGCATCTCCGTGCAAAAGAAGGTCTTGAAAACTGGGACTTCGGTTTACCAGTTGAATCAGCTTTCAAGCAATGCTCGAGAACATCGATAAAACTGCATTATACATCCTTTGTGACGATTAAAGTCGTCACGGCGTGCAGCCGCTGCACGCCAGACGAGGAAAAGACCAGGTGGAAACCAAGCAGTAATTCGATCCATATGGTTCCAATTTGGCTTTTATTGGCTGTATTTTGATTTATAAAAGCAACTAAAAGGCTAAACACCGGACGAGGGGTGGCTACACAAGTTAAATTGCCCTCCACGACCCCCTCCGCCGGTTGCCGTTGCTTATTCTGAGAGCGCGACACACAGAGAAGGCGAGTAAGGGAGTAAGGAGGAGAGTAGTAAGAGAGGTCGGAGTAGGTAATAAAAAGAACAAAAAGCAGGAGAAGAAGCAGGAGGTGGTGGAGCAGAAGAAAGGGGGAAGCACGACGACAACTACGGGAGCGACACTGAGAACGATAGGGGAAGGAATAGCGGGTGGAAGAAGACTGGCAAGAGTAAGAACAAGAAAAACAGGAAGAATGACAGAAGGGAGAAAAATGCGAACAAACCATCAGTAACTACATCTGCATTAGTCTCCCGTTTTGCCTACAGACCGCGTGGCGTCTCCGATATATTTTGTTTGAATTATTCTTTCGGAAGACACTCGCCAACCCGAAATAGGAAAATGACACCAACAACAGACAGCCTCTGCCTTTACGCTCTGCTGATTCCTCCCATCTTCGGCTTGATTTGGGCCGCCTATCAGGCCTGGGACCTTTCCAAAATCAAGTTGGAGGGGCCTGTGCGGGCAGAGGACAAGCCCCTCACTGACCCCCTCTATGTAGAGGTACCTTGTGCAGAAACACTTGCCTCCATGCATGCATGCACGCAATGAGTGGGCGCTGGTTTAGAGCAACGTGGTGGCTGACGGGGGAGTCGTTTTTGGCTCCAGATGCACTTGTGTACGTACCTGCATATGTAGGCTTGCATCCGTGCGTGCTTGGGTAGAAAGCATGAAAGCGCGCTTTCTTGCGTAACTGCATGCTTCTTTGCATGCACGCATTTGCATGGGGGTCGTTGCATGCATATGTTTGTGTTGCAGGCTGCTGGTAATCTGCAGGAGCAGCTGGCTTCTATGAAGGCAATATCGACGAGCATTGCAGAGGGTGCCGATGCCTTTCTTTTTCAGGAGTTCCGGTATATATTTGTTTTCATTCTCCTGTTTTCTTCTCTCATCTGCTTCGCTGTGGGGCCTTGTAAGCGCATAGGTTAAAACGGTCTCTGCATTCATTTTTTTTTTGTCTGTTGCTGCTGCTGTTGCTTGGGGTGGTAATTGACGGTTGACAGTATGTCGTGGGTTTGATTTGATTAGATATATTGATTGATTGAGATTGATTCACGGAATTATTGATGAGATATTGGTGGATTTATTTATTCTCCTAAATTGGTTTACTGATGGGAGATTTGTGGGTTTATATTTGACTACCTTTCGTTGGCTGATTTGGCGTCTCAATTGCTTTTTGAATGTGTTATGTTGATTTCGACCTTGGTTGATTTAGTTTAAGGTCTCCTGTTGATAGATTGATGGTTTTGAATTCATTGGTTAATCAAGTGTGTTGATTCATTGATGATCTTAATTTACAATGCAAAACCCACAAAATGTATCAATTTACAATGCAAAACCCACAAATCACGTAATTCATTCAAGATCGTCAACCAATCCATCAAATAATCTCCCACCACTAAATAAATCAATTAAGAGAATCAGGCAACTACTCAAAGACCATTGAACGAGCGGTCTACAAAAAGCCCGACAACTTTTCATTGATACATTTTATCCATGGGAGATCACTTGATGTATGGATTGATTGTCTTAATTTTATTGGTGGATCCTCATGATTAATTGGTTGATGATCTTGATTGATTGGCGATGAAGCTTGGCTATGATGGTGGTCCTTTGTTCTTGTTTTCTTGGCTGTCGTCTCTGCAGCGCCGGATATCCATCTGTTCCATGGGCTCTGTCTGCATTCTTGTGTTTGTCGTCGCTTGTGCATGTATGTAGTCGCTTGTCTATCTCTGCTTGTCCACGCCAAGCACACCCACCCACGCACACATACATGAACACAAAAACACGCACACCCATTCCTACACTTATGCATACATGCGTGCATCTATATATCTGTATGTATGTATTTACCTATGTTTCTGTTTACACTATATGCGTGTGTATCTAAATGTGTAGGATAGCCACCGTAAAAGTGTCCTTTTACGCGTTTTTTTTTTTTGCAAATGCGCAAGGCAGCGAAATGTTTGATGTCTGACTGGAGGCTTGTAGAACACAAGACTTGCGTGTGTTGCGGTTGTTTGGAGTTTAGGGTTTATATGTTAGTGTTTGGGGGTTTTCGCAGTGACAATGCTGAGCTTTCTGCTGGGAGCGGCGACTTCACTGCTCTGCGGCTATTTGAGCATGAAGATTGCGGTATTTTCGAACGTGAAGACGTGTCATCAAACATGGCTGGACTTGGGCTTGGGCTTCAACACGGCACTCAAGGCAGGGGGAGTTATGGGCTTTGCAGTTGTCTCTTTCACTCTCCTCAGTCTTCTTTCTCTTATTCTTTTCTTCCGTTTGGAATCCCTCTTCGGCACGGATCCGCAGTCGCAGCCGCGCCTCTTTGAAACCCTTGCAGGTATTCCATTGAAGCTGCCGCCTTTGTATTTTCTTTGCTGTACTCCTCCTTGGCTATCAGCTGGCTTTATTGAATCCTTTTTTCCTGTCTTCCCTTGTTTTTGTCTCTACTCCCTATTTCCATTAACCCAGCGTACTTTCCCCGCAGACCACTACGTTTTCTCCTTGCACACTACTCCCCATTGTCTACTCACTTTCACTTTCTGCCCTTTGCAATTACCCTTTACTGTCTAAACTGTCTGTCTGCCTCTCGAGCTCATCTGTTTCGTGTTTGTTCATTCTACCTTAAGTCGTCTGTTGGAGTGTGCCTGTGTGTTTGTGAGTTTTATTCCTGTGTCTGAAAGTGTATGTACGCATATATGTATGTATGTATTCGCGTGTGTGTGTGTGTGTGTGTGTATGTGTGTTTGGGTGTGGGCGTTTTTGTGTGTGCGGGTTTGTGTGCTGATGGGCTTGGGTGGTTGAGAGACCAGGGTATGGTTTGGGGGGTTCATCTATAGCGTTATTTGCTCGCGTTGGAGGCGGCATTTACACGAAGGCTGCCGATATTGGAGCAGACTTGTCGGGAAAAAATGCCTACGGCTTTGCAGAAGATGACCCGCGCAATCCTGCGTGCATCGCCGATAACGTTGGTGACAACGTAGGGGATGTTGCAGGAATGGGTGCAGATTTGTTCGGTTCTCTGGCAGAGGCTACTTGTGCTAGCTTGGTGCTAGCCAGCGCTCCTCCCGTTTCTTACATATTGAACAGCAGCAGCAGCGGCAACGCCGTTAGTGTGGATGGCGGGGTTGTTGCGGGTGCTGCTGCTGCGGGTGCGGGTGCGGGTGCTGGTGCAACAGGAGCCGAAGAGTTGTCGCAGCATTTCTCCAGCTTGATGTTTCCACTTATTGTTTCTTCTTCTGGAATTCTAGGGGGTTGGCTGACTCTCTGGTTAGTGCGCCGCTTCTACCCAGTTCGGGGCTTTGACGATGTTGAGAAGACGCTTAAAGCGGTTCTTTTCATTGGTACGTCGCTGCAGACGCCACTGGTAGCTGGTGCAGCCTTCCTCTTTCTTCCGGCCGAATTCACGTTGCAGAACAAAGGCTCAGCAGCGGCAGCAGCCGCAGGAGAAGTGTTGATAGCGCAGCAATGGAAAGCAATGCTGTGTGTGCTGCTGGGCTTATGGGTGGGACTCTGCATCGGCTTGACTACGGAGTACTACACGTCTCATTCTTATAAACCCGTGAGGGAAATCGCAGCATCTCAGCGCTTGTCAGCAGCAACAGGAATCATATATGGTCTCGCTCTGGGCTACCTCTCGGCATGCCTGCCGGTGCTCAGTCTAGCAGCCTGCGTCTGTGCAGCACAGGCGCTCTGCGGAGTATATGGAGTTTCCCTGGCTGCTCTCGGCATGCTTTCTATTCTTCCCCTCTGTCTTATGATTGACGCCTTCGGACCCATCAGTGACAACGCAGGAGGCATTGCTCAAATGGCTGCTCTCGATGCAGAAGTACGAACGAAGACAGATGCACTCGATGCTGCTGGCAACACCACTGCAGCCGTCGGCAAGGTAAAGAGACACCTAGACGAGAGAATTGCTGCGAATTGGTAGTGTACCTTTCGTTAGAATGGACAATACTAAGACCTGTAGTTGTTATTATGAAGATACCTCAGCAGTTAATATGCGGAGGAATTGTTATCGTCAAGCGGTTTAAAGGATGAATACAATAATAATAACCCAAACTCTATCTTTCTTAGCTCTGTTCTTGTTGTTGTGCAGGGTTACGCAATAGGTTCTGCAGCGCTGGTATCGTTGGCTTTGTTTTGCGCGTACACTGTACGTGCCGATATCAGTGCAGTAGATCTACTAGAGCCGTGGAGTTTCATGGGTTTATTACTGGGTGCAATGCTACCATACCTCTTCAGTGCCTTAACAATGAAGAGTGTCGGGCGTGCCGCCAATGAAATGGTGGCAGAATGCATGCAGCAATTCCCACAGATTCTTGAGGGCTCTCTTGAGCCTCAATATAAACGATGTGTTGCAATTTCTACAAAAGCTTCGCTAAAAGAAATGCTTAAACCAGGAGCACTTGTTATTTGCTCTCCTATAATTGTCGGAGTCACTTTCGGAAAAAATTGCACCGCTGGACTTCTTGCAGGAATTCTCGTCTCAGGAATTCAACTTGCCCTATCCATGGCCAACTCTGGCGGAGCTTGGGACAATTCTAAGAAATATATCGAGGTCAAATCCTAAACCCTCACCAATGAGCACTTTTTCTCCATAGGAATAGCCCCATTGTAGTGTTCAACGCATGCTCACGCATGCATGCTGTATTAATGCATGAATAGATAATTGATTTGTTCTTGTTGCAGGTATCTATATACAAAAAGGTGTATGCTTGTTAATGTGTGTGCCTCTATCTTTGCAGTCAGGGGCCCTGGGTACAGAAGAAGGGAAGGGCTCAG
>NW_013566677.1:0-19342 GCF_000499605.1 Eimeria maxima | reverse complement strand
GGGGGGGGGTAAACGTGCTTGTTTCACAACGCAACTGTTTATGTTTGGTTGCTCAGATAGCTTTGCAAATCTGACTCCCTCAGTCAATTTGCCTATCGTTTGATATATCTCTGTAGGCCTTTGTAGACAGGAGTACATGCAAGGGGACGAGACTGATGGGTGTCGCAAGGATACGGCAATTGTCAATGTCCCTTTCATGCGCACGATTCCATGTCTCCAAGTCTTAGCGAAATGCTTTTGGTAATGGCAGTGAACTTCTTGCCTCACGAGGTAGAAGAAGGGGACTATGCAAACTTAAAGGGAATTTCACGCATCTCTTCCATTTCCTATACTGCCCATCAGCTGCCGGTGGAATTTATTATGGGGGCACAAAAAAGTGCAAGCATCAATTCGAAGACAATATTGGTCCAAGGGCACGGCTGGAGAAGCATCGGGCATGAACGCTACTTTTCCAAAGGGTTGCAACGGCTGGGTAATCACAGAGTCACCGAACTTTTGTAGACAGAGAAAACATTACATTATATACTTGCATGGGAAGACCACTTGTTTCCGGAAGGAAAGCGACTGTAAACAGGGTGCTGAACAGCCGGCACCGCCTCGCGTTCAACGCTCAGGCTCGTGAAGGAGCCTGGCTGCCAATGCGTCATGCACCACCTTGGAGTGGCAGCTACAAACTATAATGTTGAAAAGCGATATTGTGTGAGGGTAAACCTAATTAAAATAGCCTGTGCCCTGCTCTTTAAGGCCTTTTGTAGGCACGGGTACAACGCGCGTAGTACCAGCGACTGGGCTGACAGGAGCATCGTACTTGGTACGCCTGAAAATAGATACCCTTTAAATCCTTGGATTTTTGAGTGCGTTGTAGGACCTTGTTGGTATGAATGGCTGTCCTCCACATCTAACGTCGGCAGCCAGCGGCCATGCACTCTCAAGAGTGCACATAGACTGCAGAAGGAGACTAAGAGCTCGAAAGAAAATCCAGAAGTGAGCAAAAGAAGAGTTCATGACTACCCATGATTTGTGGTGCATATGAACGGGTATGCTTTGTCTCGGAACTCGTCACTCGGTTGTGTGCTGGTCGTGCAATTCCGCCGAACCGGCAGACCGTCGGGATGCTGCGAATGGTGGCCTGCAGACATCGTATACGATGCATTTTCATGGTTTAAATTGTCTTTTACCTAGAAAATAAGCAGGTTTAAGTGCTGCGCAGAGTCGAAAGTCGGACAGCCGCCGCCGACAGCCGCGCTTGGATGCATGTCGGCAGCAGGAAGTCCAGCATTCAGTAGTTTCAACTGCACGGGGACAACCAGAGAACACCGGTTTTAAAGTTTTATTTATATATATATTTACATTTTAAGTATGCTTACACAGTTGCCCTAGTTCTACGCACAGCTGACCCCCTTCCTACAGCTGCTTCCTCCCGGAGCGGCCGCTGGCCACCGGCGCCGATGGTCCTCCGATCTGAGATCAGTTGCTCCATATCGCCATATTTGTACGTTATGAACTCACCTCCACCTACACTACCCTCAAAAATCCCCTTCTAGATCCAAAGGGGAGAAATAAAACAATTTCTTCTCCCGGCGCCCACAGCAGCTGCTCCGCCAGCTGCACGGGCAAGTGGCGCTGCCCCGCGTCGACCCATATCGCAGGCTGCAGACACAACAACACATCAGAAGTGATGTCATCGCAGCCCCCAGACAACCGGCCAATAACAGGCCCTTCCGCCGCTGCTGCCCAAGCGCTAGCAGCACACAACTTGCTAGCCCAGAACCCCCGCAGTGCTTCGCTCCCCTGCCCAACAGCCCGAACTTCACACAATCGCTTCCCTCCTACCTTTTCTGCACTAGAGGGGCCTCAAGAGGCTCCTATCGCGACGGAAGAGTCGGAGTTTGTTGACGCCTACGACCCCCTCTCCTCGATCCTTGAGCAACAATCATCTCCTCCTCTCTTGCTGAAGTTGGATCCGGAAGACGGCAGGGAAGCCGTCGACAGTTGGAAGGAGTGCAAGGAACACGAAGCAGCTCACGTATGTAGGGCTTCTGAAGCTGTAGGTGGATATCTGCCACCGACATCCAATGCAAAAGGCAGCTCTTTCTTCGCTTCCCCTGATGCAGTGGAGCTTGTGAAGAGGGAGCAGCGGGAGGAGAGGAGAGACAGCTCCACAGACGACTCCGCTGCGACGGTAGAATACTTTGTCAGTAGAAGCAGTTCCTCTATGCTGCCTGAAGGCGTATCGGCTGTAGGAGAGGGAAAACTCGTCCAGCTCGATAGCCCGAGCCTCTGCTCTCCTCTGGACCTCCACGACATCGCTACCGCCTTCCAACAGACAACTGATTTGGCTGCAGCCGCCCTCGCCATGCCAAACCCTCCAGTACCTGCAGGAACAGCGCCAGCAACAGCAGCACCAGCAGCGCCAGCTGCACCAGCACTAGCATCAACGTCTGGAAGGACATTACCGACACTGGCCGCTGGTGTAGACGCTCCTGGGAAAAGTTCTGCTGCGGGAGTGGCAACTGCACCCACAGCGCAATCAGCGGCAACAGGATCAGGAGCAACTGGGGTAGATAGAACGGGCTCTCAAACCTGTATGCTGTGGCCCTTTGAAAGCGGCGTGCGGCCATGGGACGACGTGAGGCAAGACATTCGGGAGGCAGCAGAGGCGGTGGGAAGCACTCAGCTGGAAGACCTGCCCAAGAAACGCATTTGGGTTTTCCACAGGGTAATTCAGAAATCATAAACCCTAAAGCATCGGCTGGACTATTGGGGGCTGTTGTCTGCCGTTAGCTAGCAGCGCTGCGCTTCGTTGGAAGCCGCCATACCATCTTCGTGCCTTGATCCCTGTATTGCCTGCCTGCTCTATATTTCAACAGTTTCCACAATATACATGCGTATGTAATGTAATGCATGCTTGTGCCTTGCATATACATTATGTGTGTGGTTACTTTTTTCTCGGGAGTCCGTGCTTTCGTGTTCATGCACATGTGTGGAGGCACACTTCAGTTGTATTACTATATAATATTTATATTATTTATTGGTGCACGGCTCTATAATATGTTACTGCAGCAATATAGCAAAAGCGTATCATGTAGATGTCTTCATGGGTGCAAGTGTGTGTGTGCGTGTGTTTAGGGTGTATGCACACCTGTGTCTTGGTACGCGGACACGAGTTCAGAAGACGTGAAGACTGCAGTATTGTGCGCATGCGATGTGTTGGCCGATGACGTCGGGGGCGTTGAGGCCTGTGGTACAAATGGGGGGTTTTGTCTCCGCCTCATTCAGCCTCTGCCAGACCTGTGGGTCTTGCCTCTCCTGCTGCTGAGAATGCTACTGCTCTTGCTGTTGCAAAATCAGACACTCCGCGTAGTAGGGGCTCTACATGGTTGAATCCTCAAAGAGACATCCAGCTCAGTAGCACATAAACTAGCATGCCAAGCATTCCATCCAGATTTCCACACCTGCAACGGCACACGCCGAAGGAACCTCTATACAATATAGATACTTCATATGCCCCCTGTCGTATAGATTCGCTTCTGCTGTCACTGCTGTTGCTGCTGCTGGTTCTGTTACTGCTGGTGTTGCTGCTGCTCTCCCAAACGCTGCAGCATTTCAGGAGGGGACAACGGCTGAACCTGTTTTTGCTGTTTTGCATCTTCAGTGCGGAAGTGGACGAGGAAGGTTTGTTTAGGGAAGTCAAAACCCTGAGCTTTTGCTGCCAGTTGCCTTCTGAAAAGGGGGTTGCCGAGGAGACCGTGCCCAGTGCAACAACCCAGCAGGCCACTGACTGCCCCGATGCACCTACAGCAGCAGGGGAGACAGAAGCAGACGTACCACCAGAAACAGGAGCAGCAGCAACAGCATCAGCAACAGCAGCTGAAACGGGGGTGTGCAAGGAGATGTCTGTGGTTGTGACGTTGGGGCCTCGAGTGTTCGCACGGGACTTTGGAGACCTACGGGACGGGGGCGCCTACATGTTGGAGCTGCAGGCTGTGGCGTGCCCCGAGCAGCAGCAGCAGCAGCAGGAGCTGCAGCTACTGCGACAACAAGTGGGGGACAAATGGCGGCGGCTAGCTGTAGAAGTGGAACCTCTTAGCCACATCGAAGCCCAAAAGGCCGTGCTGCAGATGCGCAAAGGTGCACATACACAGCAGGATTCCAGCTTAACACGACACTACTTGCATGCGTAGCAGTCTTGTACCTTTCACATACATTCACCAAAAGACGCGGCCCCCAAACTGCACAGCATATACATCTTTGAATCAAACTCCAATGGCTTCTTTGCACGGCACACAGAATGGAAGTCTCCCAAGTGCAGCCACCAACGAACACGAACCAACGAAAAAATGAGACAGAAGCCAAATGAGAGGCAACGGATATCCTAAAGGCAATGAATCAAAAAAGCGGGCAAACAGACAAACACATAGGACTGGTGTGGGTTTAAGATCTGCAGCTCCCGTCCTCACACGAATCACTGAAGCCGTCTGCAAGCCCCAAAATGTTTATGGCAAGGGTTTTATGGTCTATGGCTTGTGCGTGGGAGCGCAGGCACAAATCTGCTGAAGCACACTCGCTTTGGGCATCCTCACCTGCGCCAGTTTCAGCTGTCCACTGACCGCCAGCGCCTGCTATGGTACACCGCAAACAAAGGCAAGAAAGCGTCCGTTGTTAAGTGGCATGAGCTGGAAGGTTTAGTGTTGGGGCAGAAATCGGCAAACTTCGAGGCGTACAGGATTCCTGCGTTGCAGCACCTCAGCTTCTCTCTCGTTTTCAAGCAAGAACAGGGTTTTGCCGAGCTAGCTGCCGCTGCTACGCCTGCTAACGCTGCCGCTGCCGTGGTGCTGCCCCCTGCCTGGCTGGAGAGTGCGCCTAAGACGCTGGATCTCACCTGTAAAGATGAAGTGGAATTCGATTTCTGGGTAGCGGGCTGCAAAGCCCTCATCGCTTCTGCCAAAGGCATCCGACTGTCCAAGCTTCAGCTCCTTTCCCACTCCCGGAGGTTTCTGTCCGTCCCGCCTGTCAAGGGAACCTTCTGTCTTCCCCTTTTGTTCTCCTTCCCTCTTTTTCTGCCTCTCTCTCTGTCTGTCTCTCTTTCTGTATCTGTATCAACCTCTGCCTCTTGCTGCTTCCCTGCGTGTCTTCGGCCTCTGCCTTCCCCCTTTGCTTCACTAAAGGCTCAGCTGCTGCCGATGCTATTGGTGGCGTTGCTGCTGCCATAACTGCCGTTTCTGATGCCTTAGCTGCTGCTGCTAGGTGACCTGTTGCTGCTTCCTGCTGCTGCATCGATTTTGCAGGCTAGCTCTGGAGAGGAGCGAGACCACAGTGCAGCTGACGAAGCTGCCGCAGGTAACGGAACGCGTGGGGCTAAAGGACTGCATGGACCTGCCGTGGTATCCCCCTGAGGAGCTGGAGAGGTTCGCCGCGGTTTTGAGGGTTCCGGGTTTTGGGTTTAGAGTCTTAGCGCTGAGTTGGGGGAGACTAAACATTCTAATCGATGGCTTCCTGCGTGTGCCGCTCAACCCTGAGAACTGCGAGTTTACGTTCTAGGATCAGGGTTTATGCTTGGGATATCAGGCTGAGGGTTAGGGTATAGTTTTCGGGAGGTTCCCACAAGCCTCAGTGCCCGTCACTGCATATTTAAAGGGGTTGGTGGCATATCACGATTTATTTCCACACTCTCAGGATTTACAAGGGGATCTGGAGGACTTAGGGTCTAGGGTTCGGATTTGAGGGCTGTGTTGTTCTTCCACAGGAAATGCCAGGAGCAACTTCTCCGCGTCGAAGCCGCAGCCGAAGAGGTCTGTTAGAAGCTAGTTAGCGATTCTAAAGGCACATTAAAAGCCCAGTTACCTATTAGCTCCCGCCATGCTTAACTCATGCCATGTAGACGAACCCACCAGCTGAAGGCACAGACATCAGAGACACTCCAGACCTATCGAGTTGGTGATGGTGGCGTACAGAGGGGGGGCAAGCACAAAGGCTCTAGCACTTGTACTGTATACAGCTGCAGCCGAAGCTGCGACAGGGGCAGGAAGGGTCGTGGCAGAGTCTGTTGCTTGGGTGTTGTTTGCTGCTGCTCTTCGGTGGAATTGACTTCTGTTTTGAGTTGTCCGCCCATCCGTGGGGTAACAGAAATACGCTCACTAACAACAATACAAACATTTGGAACTCTGCAACATGCCGGAGCCAGGCTTTGTCGTGCCTTCCCACAGAATGAAACACACTCTGTTTATTGGTACTGCGCTTTTGCTGGTGCTGTCTGCAGTTACGGACGCTTCATAAAGGCGGGGCTGCTCCCCCTGCCATGGGTCTGTCGTCCTTTCTGGGCGCGGTGAGTTTACCACATTTCTTTGGACCTTAGCCAATCGCTATGCAAGGTTTGCCTCGCCAATCGCTGTGCAGGGTTTGCCTCACGTAGTAGTTGTAACACCACCACCGACACCAGCACCTGCTGCTGCTGCTCCACCGGCTACAGTCACTGCTCTGGAAGAGCTGCCCCTCTACACACGCAACAGACGCAGCAACTGCAGCGAGACAGCTTCAGCTACTGAAGAAACAATAGCAACCACTTTCACAGAAGCAGCTGCAGTGCCAGCAGTATCCACCTCCGCCGCAGCAGCAGAAGCGCAAACAGAAGGAGTCGGTGTCCTGTGTCCGGATGTGTGAAGTGTTTCGGTGCCTGCTATGAGATACGTATGCGGCCGTCCTTACGTTACGTGTTGCTGTTTGCATTGAAATAGCCTGTGTTGACGGTGGAAAGGTGGGGGACGACTGCACCGCGTGGAGTGTACCCAAAACCATAAACCATCAGCTTTTCCGTACAGATGCTGTTTGATGCGGCCTGTGCCCAGGGCCCTGCGTATGCAACGGTTCTAGAAGACAGAGTTGCAGAGGAAGATGAAGAGACGGAGCTTGAACGCGTGCGGGAACTTGTCGAGGAGGTGCAACAGCTCCTCAGTAATGCGCGGCAGCAGCTTACAGGCAAGAGGCTCTCTAGGTTGAAATCTGGAGAAGCCAGTTTCTATTTTAGTGCAACTAAGAACAAAATGCACACTAATTGCCGCACAAAACCCCGGAAAACTATTGCATGCAACACAACTGAATCCAGTGGTGAACGCAAGTTATATGTGCATGCTGCCTGTGGGTTGTCGCTGTGTGCGGGGCCTTGCAGCATATCGGCAAGCGCAGGAAGCTGGGCAGCAGCAGAAGGAGCCAGTGGCTGCAACATCAGGAACCGGAGGAACCCCGAGTTCCAAGGACTTGTACAAAATTTCTCCTTCGACAACTGCCTGCCCCAGTGGCAACGGTGCCCCAAAGCCGAGCTCGTCAGAAGCTCCCGTTCCCCACACCCCAAACCGGCACCAGGAGCAGCAGCTGCGGGAGCAGCAGCTGCAAGTGCTGGAGCAGGACGGAAGCGTGTTGGCTATATCCTCTGCAGGCACTGTGCTACGAGCAGGCGACCTACGTTTGAAAGACAACTTCGAGGATCCAGCCACCGAAGGACAGCTGGACTTGCAGCATATTTCTCTCCACTTGCAGCGCAGTTTCAGCTCCCTGATCGACACGACGGCACAGGCACAGCAGCGCGTCGCATCCGCATTTGCTGCTGCTGCTGCTGCTGCTGCCTCTGCAGTCCTCGGAGAAGATGCAACAGCAGCACAAACTCGGCGCCCGAAGGAGCAATTGCCGCCCGACGACGTAGGCGCAGCAAGCACCAGTAGCAATATAGCTAGATAGATATATTCGCTCATGCTTTGTACTTAAATGCATGCATTGTGCATGCATTGTCTAGGCATGCGCTCATATATATTTAGAGAAATGTACGTTTGTGCCAATGGAACTGCTCTCTGCTTGTTTGTCCGTCCGTTTCTGCTTATGCTCTGTTATGTTGTGTGACCGTTCGTGTGTGTGGAATGGGGGTTTCGGGTGTACGTCCAGGTGGAGCGGCTGCAGGCCATCAGCCAGTTGCTGTGGCGGGCAGAAGTTGACATTGAAAACATTGAAGATATGCTCAGCCGTTTGCAGCAGCCGAACGGCTTCGGCCATATTGCAGTATCTGATGCTCTCTCTAGCTTCAACGAACTCCTGGCAGGGCAAGTTCGCTCTTGGGGAGGGCAGGTGAGTACAAGAAAGTGCATGCAGCATGCAAACATGCAGAAATCCGCACAAACGCATGCAGTCCTCACGCAAGCAGGAAGCGATGCTTCTGTCTGGTTCTGCATTTGTCCTCTCGCCTGGAGGTGCCCGAGCCCCACATGCTGCCGCTGCTTCCAGCTGTTTAGTCGTAGCTCCAACATCTCCAGCAGCTCGCCGTAGAAGTTCGCTGTAGAACTAGCAGCTAACTGTA
This sequence comes from Eimeria maxima, assembly GCF_000499605.1. Lineage (NCBI taxonomy): Eukaryota > Apicomplexa > Conoidasida > Eucoccidiorida > Eimeriidae > Eimeria > Eimeria maxima. The sequence continues at coordinate 11,001 of NW_013566677.1, read as the reverse complement.
GTAGCAGCCAGCTTAAGTAGAAGATAGGCGTTACTATGCGTGCTAACAACGAGCTGCAGGGAGCTTGCTATGAGACCGGGTAGACTGCCTGTACCCGTAGTGTTACCCACAGAGTCCTTGCGGCTCTCGTGTTGATGCCAGCTGCTACTGCTACCGCTGATGCTGCTGCCTCTGAGCTGCTCTAATGGCCGTGTGGCTTCTGTTGTAAACGCAGCACCCGCCAGTTGATTTTGTCGGCTTGCTTCTTTTCGCTACGTGATTATCGTTTATTCGATTTATCAATTAGTTTGTAGTGTCTTGACTGTTTGCATTTGGTTCGTGTTTGCAGCTGTCATCTCTGCTGGATGGCGTGCTTAGCAGCGGCGCCCTCCCCCAGGCGGGCAGAACCGCCTCTGTCTCATCCGACTACAGTCTCGACACCGAATTTAACTAAGTTGTTAAGGCTGGTGATGATGCTACTAGTGTTGCGCTTCAGGCTGCTGTTGCTGGTACTGTTTCTAGTGCTGCTCCTGGTGCTGGCGAGCCCTGCTAAGTTGAATCTCTGCCCGTCGCTACCATCCTTCTCCTCCCTTTGTCCCCACACCTTCGGCCCAATGTATCCAATCCCCACGACGTCTGCACGGAGACGGCCTGAAGCGGCGTGCAACAGCAACATGCATGCTGCAGCAACCTGCTTCCCGCCGCTGCTAGCTACCACTTGCTTGCTTTATTCGATGGGCTCCGGCCAACTTTTTCCTTTTTTCCCATTTGGGACAACGTACCCACCTGCGGTGGCCGCCATGAAGGCCAAAGTTTTGTTTTAAGGGCTTGACAAAGCCCTGACCGCCGCCGCGGGATCCGCCCTTTAGTGCTCACTCTGCAGAGTTCTCACCTGTCCGTGAGAGCCCGATATTGCACGCTTCTGCATGCATCCGTGAATGGGACATGCTGCCCCAGAGATTTCCCCTGGGCGCCGGATGCTGGCGTTGCCTCTGCTGCCCGTAGGTTGGGCAGGCAGAAGCTGAGACGCAATGGAATAGAAACTGGAGCAGGCACATCTTCGAAGATGTTCCTGAAGAGCTCTCACTACAGTATACAAATGCAGTTTATCTATGCATATCTATATATATGGATGTACAGATACCTGCATACTTGTTTGTGTGACTGCCTTTTTGCGTTTGTGCTGCATAAACATCGGGGTCCTCCAAATACACCGAAATATACAGAAGTAGGCAGGAACGTACGCTGTATTCCCTGGATACTGTAAATTAGATATGCGCGTCTGTATGAAGAGAAGATACGGATAAATTGCAGGTGTGTGTACACTTCGGAAAGCGCAGTCATCCCGCCCTCCACTGGTTTGCAAGACGTAGGCGGTTCCCGGACACGACTTTGCAAGCGCGGGTTGTGTACTCCATTTACAGGCATTAGACTGATCATGCTACCCCCAGCAGCAGCTCCTCGTCAGGTTACACCCGTCCTGTGGTACGGACAGCATCCCAAGGGCCTGGGGTTGCACAGGAGGACAGAAATAAGAGGGGATATATTCCGTCGTGAGCTGAGCATCTTTTTTGCTGGGACTCCTGCTTCAAGGGAGAGGGACCCCACAAGAGAGCCTAACAAGCAACGGGCCCTTGCCTTTGCATGCAATAGCACTCTAAAGCAACGGGCAACAAAAACTTGGATCTCAGCAGACAACCGCAGTGCAGGCAGGCACGATGTACCCTTATGGCCACTGAAGCAGTGTTGACGTCGTAAAATATGGATATATTGAACAAGATCACATAAACAGAATTTCTTACGCAGTTGTTGCAGCGGCGTAGGCGCCAAGGTACATAGCAGCAAAGGTGGTGGCGTACGTGATTAAATATAAATACTAGACATGTTCACTTGTTTGGCAGATGCACGAAGATTCGGTTGCGATGGAATAACGCTGCACATATAATGTTGCACTGTTTGATTGTTTTTGAACAATAAAAGTGTCTTAATTTCGGTATTTGCGCTCTCGTAGCTGCAGGGGAGGACCTCGAGGAAACTGTTCGCCTGTTTCGGGGCTTCTCCTCCATAATGAGTTTGCAGTGCATGCACGCGTTCAAGAGCATCGGTCGGAAGCGTTCCTTGTCTGTCAGTGGCCGTTTGTTCTGTCGCATTTATTGATATTATATTACTGCCTCTGTAAATACCTGCTCTGTATTGTCTCACTTTGTCACTTTCGCTGCTTTTTCGCCACTCTGTTCCGCGCTGCTGTGCTGGCGGCCCGCTTGCTGGGGCTGCGGCGCAGCGTCGCCTCCCGTTTTGTGTTTTGTTTGTGCATGTTTTCTTTTGTTGAGAATCTTCTTCTTTACTTTACAGTTGCTTTAGCTAGATCTCGAGGCGTATTGGCCACAAGAGCTGCCTTCATGCGCCTCTGCGACAGTGCGGCATCTGCCGCCCGCCCACTGCTGCCTACGAGCTGAGGCGGAGGCATTGAGTCTTGGTTTCCTTGTGTTTTTCGATTGTTTGAACGGCGCCTTCTCTGTGCATTCTGCTCGTCGCATTTCTTTGCCCTGCTTACTTCCCCGGTATTGCGGTCCCTGTGTGGATCGCTGGAGAGTCTTTTAAGTTCGGGTTGAATCTGTTGCTGCCACCATGTACAACAACATTGGGTTGCCGACGCCTCGTGGCAGCGGCACAAATGGTTACGTGCAGCGGAGTTTGGCGTACTTGAGGCCTCGGCGCACGGACATGCCTGGCTTTGGCCAGTTGGGGCATAAGCCGATTCAGCAGCCCAAGGTGCGTCAGGCGGATCCTGCTTTGCTGCTACACGAGCAGCTGAGGCGTGTGGAGCTTCGTCTTATTGAGGAACGGGCTAAAATGGAGGAGCAGGGCCTTTCGCAGACCCGCATTGAGCGCAGCCTCCAGGTTCTTCGCAGCCAGCTAACTAGAGAAGCTCACGTGGAGCAACAACGGCTAGGGGGGCGCGCTGGCACTCAAGATGGCATCTTCGGCCGCAGTGTGCTGCAGCAAGGAGGCAGTATGGATACCCACGAAGGGGCAGCTTGGAAGCAGCGCCAGCTTGACCAGGTTGCTTCCGCCTTCGGACTCAGCAGCAACCACAAGGTGGGAGAAGCCTTTAACTGGGAGTTGCAGAAACAGCAAAAGCTGCAACGGCAACGCGAATGGGAAGAAAGGAAACGCAGCATGATCGAAGAAAGAAAAGCCGCACTGCGAGAAATACGAGAAAGAAGAAAACGACAAAAACTCGCCGCTAAAAAGAACAAAAAGAACAAAAAAAGAAGCAAAAGTTCAAGCAGTAGCAGTAGTAGCAGTAGTAGCAGTAGCAGCAGTAGCAGCAGTAGCGACAGCAGCGACAGCAGCAGCAGCAGCAGCGATGAGAGCGATGATGATCGGAACAAGCGCTCAGGCCGAGTGAAACCGCAGGTGAAAGGAGAGGAGGGGGAGACAAAGGCAGCAGCAGCGGTAGGAGCAGCTGCAGCAACGGCACATCGGGAAACACCGTCGCTTCGTGCAGTTGCAACAGAGGCTGCGAAGTTGTTGAAGGATTATGACACAAAGAGGGAGAGGAGTGATGGAATGCCGGAGTTAAAAAGAAGAAAGGAGATAGAGGGGACAGAAACCAATAGTCCCCTTTTCTCGGAAGAGGAGACACAAGAGAAGGATGCAGGGAAAAGGAGCAGCGGCAACTACAGACGCAGCATCAGCCGCAGCCGTAGCCGCAGCAGCAGCAGCAGGAGAGGGAAGTGGAGGGAGTCTGAGAAGGGAATAACGAAGGAGAGAACAGATGCTGTCGCCGAGGCACGAGGATACAGAGAAGCAGCAGCCGAGAAGAGATTGCGAGCAACAACTGATGCTGAAGGGGGAAATGCCAGAAGAAGGCTTGAGCCCCAGCGAGACACCGAAGGGACAGGAGACAGACAGAGGCGAAGAGAGGAAGCACAGGCCCTCTCATATACTGCAAACAAGGAAGGAGAAAGAGACCCTAGAGGATGTCGAGACAGAGGGATGGAAGGAGACGGAGCGAGAAGTGCAGACAGAGACAGAGAGGAAGATAGAGACAGGAGGGGAGACAGAAACAGAGAAAGATATGCAGGTGGCCGAGATGATCGATGGAGAGGAGAACATGGTGGGGACAAAGACAGGAGGGCAGACCGGAGAGAAGACAGGGACAGGAGAGAAGAGAGAGGTGTGAGAGAAGACGGAGACAGGAGGAACGACAGAGATAGGAGAGAAGACAGAGATAGGAGAGAGGACAGAACCAGGAGAGAAGAAAGAGACAGATGGGAAGAAGAAGACCGAGGTAGGAGAGAAGAACGGGAGAAGGACAGAAGTAGAAGAGAAGATGGAGGGAGGGAGGGAAAAGTAGATAGGCACAGAGGATTGGACAGAGGGGAGGACAGACACAGAGGAGACAGAGACGGGGGAGGAGACACACACAGAGGCATAAGAGCAGATAGGGACAGGAGGGAAGACAGGGACAGGGGAGAAGACAGAGACAAGAGAGGCGACAGGGACAATGGAGGGGAGAGGGACAGAGAGCGGGACAGAGATAGGGAGAGGGGAGACAGAGAGAGAGGGAACAGAGGCAGAGACTTGGGAGGCAGTGAATGCGACAAAGGGGGAGAAGGAGACAGAGGAGGAAGAGAAAGGGACTGAGACGAAGATATGGAGACGGAGGAAGCGGCCACAATGGACGAAGAGACAGTAGAGGGGAGTGCAGAGAGTATATACCGCAGAGCCAAAATGGACAAAAAGAATAACGGCGGCAGGAACGGCAGATATGCTGCGAGGTCCAGAGAGTCTCAAGAGGAGAAGAAGAGTCTCTCTTCTTTTCTCTAGTGTGCTGCGGTGTACAGACACCTCACCAGCCACAGGCTCTTCTGGTGGTTTTGCCTCAAATAGCGTCCGTGTTTTTCTCCACTCTCTGCGTCTAAACGGCTTCTTTTGCATCTGTTTAGTCATTTGTTTATTTGTCGTTTGGTTGGTTGTTTTGCTTTTTAACATTTTTCTTCTGCTTGTTTGCTGGTTTCAGCTGTGTTGCTCTCCTCTGAAGGTGGATATTGCAGAGGGTGATGCACAGGTCCAGGCCAAGCAAACCGAGATACAGACAGATGCAGAGGTAGAGACAGACAGTGGATATAGATGCAGTCAGAGGAAGAGATAGAGACAAGCAGTAGAGACGGAGGCGCATTTAGAGGCCGAAATGCATTGAGGTTAATGCTCAGACTGTATCGGGTGGGTCACAGCTCCTCCAGGTGAAGGCGTCTACATACCGACCTTCAATAATACCAAAGCCAAGGGGCTCTGCTATGCTGCTGGACCTATGGCTGCTGTTGTGTTTACGGGCGTCGCTGGCAGGCAAGCGCCATAGCAGCAGCAGCAGCATTAGTGCAGCCAACTCGAAGAAGCCCTCCAGTGTGGCCCATGTGGGACGGCACACCACGGGTTACCGTAAGGCTTGTTGGGATTGCGCGCAGCAGTCGGATGGCGTGAGGCTAATGAGAAGTTGCAGCAAGGAGACAGAGGGCAGAGACAGTGCTCATGGTAAACACGTTCTCAATCTGTACAGACAGACATGCTCCGCTGCTGCTGGTGCTGCAGCAGCCAGCTGAACGTACAATAGGCACAGGTTCGCAGGCCTCTGTTGCCTGTTCTTCCGTGCTCCGTTACTGATTTGCTATTGCTCCCTAGGGGGGGGGATCAGTTGGGGCATTGGGTGCTCTGAAGTGCGTGTGTCTATTTTGACGGAATTAGTAAGTTTTTCTGCCTGTTGGTTCGCCTCTTTCTTCTCTTCTCGTTCTCTTCTTGCCTTCCGTGCTTCCTTCCTGCCTCTTTGCCGTCATGGCTGTTTTCTGTCTTCTTCTTTCATCCCTTTCTTCTTTCTTTTCTCTTTTCCTCTCCTGCCTTTATCCTTCTGCTTCCGCCTCTCGTCCTCTGCCTTTTTCTTCTATCGTCGTTTTCTTCTGTTTTTACCTCCGCTACGGCTTTTCCTCTTCTCCTTCCTGTTGTTTCTCTGCCTTGTCTGGATTTTGGTGTTGCTTCTCCTTCATGTTTTTGTGTAATTTTCCTTTCATCGCTTTCTAATTGCAGATAATCTCCTGCGATCTTTTCCCATTTCTTTCTTCTTTTTTCCGCCCTCGACTCGAGTGCAGCCAGTTGGGCTGTCAAGGGAATGCATATCACAATTAATCCAATAAACAGATAGATGAAAAAATAGAGGTGTAAACACAAGTAACAAAATATATACGCATGTAAATAAATAAATAAATGCGGTGGCCAAAAAGCAAACAACGCGACGCCACCAGGTCCTATAGCTTAGTTGTTAAGAGCATTCGGCTAATAGCCGGAAGGTCGAAGGTTCGAGACCGGTTGGGACCATTTCCTCGTCTTTGTCTCCTGTCTTTTTGACTTCTATTCCTTCTCCAATTACTTCGTTCTATTCCTTCTCCAATTACTTCGTTTTTCACTCGTGGCCTATTAAGGGGCCGGACGTCGTTAGCTGCTGCTGTTGCTGATGTTTGCAGCTGCCCTTAACTCTCTTCTTCCTGCTGGGAGCGTGACCAAAAGGGGCGGAGTTAGCAGTCTCAAAAGTTCAAAGAAATGCGTCTGCTTCAAAGTTTCTGCACGGAAGCATCCAGGGGAGGCAGAACAGGAGTCTGAGGACCAAGAAAGCGGCCAGAGGGCCTTTCCAGGTACCCCTTCTCGCTAATGTAATTCATGGTTAAGTCATTTAATTGTGCTCTTCCCTCGAGTCTTCTTTGGGCAGGCAGGGCTGGAGGCTCCTCTTCCTGTGCTGCTGGCGCAGGCGCCAGCCGGTTCGCCGACATGGTGTTGTCCTCTACACGGGACAATGACAGCGTAAAATAGACGGACAACTGTTTCAACAGGCCTTTCAAATACAAAAGTGCTTTCCCAAAAATATTTTTTGCACAGTTTCTCAACAAGTGTTCTCATGTGGGGTTGGGTCTTCTGCCTTACCATTGGTCTTTGGTGGATAACCACCCAAGTGCTCCAGCCCTCAACGGGAGCGGCCAGTGGGGGACTACAGCACATCAAAAAAGTGAACACTTCAGTTCAGTCTGTTAATTAGTTGGTTTTCTGATTATTGCGCCTTACTCCGGGCTCCAATTTTCTGCTTATCTCATGCGCCCTACGGGGCCTAGGGTGGGAGTGGGACCAGTGACTTCGAGGGGATGGTGGGCGGCAGCAGACGAAGGTAGGCGACGCAAATCGCAGTAAAACACATCGATTATTTCACAAGAACAAACTAAAAGGCATTTAAATCAAAAACAAATAAATAAATAAACACTTAACGAGGGGAAATCGTTTTTTAGACATTGGGCGCAGCACTGCAGCAGCAGTGGCCCTGCCACCCAACCTACGACAACACCGCAGCCAAGGAGAAAAACGGTCTCATAATTAAAGTTCTGGTGCTTTGTTGCATTAAATGATAGAAGCATATGAGCAGGGGATAGAAACTCCTTTGAAATGCCTGCCATCAAACCCGGGGTCGACGATGAACAATGCCGCGGAACTCGCTGCTGCCGCTGCTGCTGGTGTTGCTGTTGCAGCTGTTGCAGCTTCTGACGATGCAGGAAAAGCAGCATTCGACAGCCGCAACAGCCATTTCCGGCCTTTTTAGTCTCTCATGCCTGGCCTTAGGAGCCCCTATAGCTGCCGCAATCGCGGCAGGAGCAGCAACAATAAACGCAGCAAACAGCAGAGATGAAGAAGAAGTTGTGCGTCGGGGGGCAGCTGCGTACAATCAACTGCTGCGGGAATCTGTAGAAGAGGGTGCCGCGAGCGGCTGCTGGCAGCAAGTCAGCGAGCAGCTGCTGCTGCTGCAGCAGCAGACTATTGAAGACGCCTGCAGCAGCAAAGGAGAGCCCTTTAGAGAGCTAATTGCTCTGACACGGATGCGGTGTATATACATCAGGAGTGGCCGCCTTTTTCCTGGGCCCGCTGAAGGGTGTTATCTCTTTCCCCATGAAGTCCCAGCAAGCTGGATGCGTCCGTGTCTTCTCTGTCTTGTTGCTGTCTTGTGTGTTTTTTTGCCTTTTTCTTGTGTAACAATTTTTTACTATTATGATCATTTGGTATTGCTAGGAAAGGTGGTGTTATTATAACGACCTTTGTCGCTTTCTTCCACTTTTGTTCTTATCGGTCTCGGTGTCATGTTTTCTTCGGCCTCCAGCACATTCTATATCGTTGTCTCTATCGCTATTCCTGTGCCTCTCTCCATCTCGGTCTGCCTTCAACTCTACCCCTTTCTCCATCTCCGCCTGTATTTCAATCGCTGCCTCTATCTCTATTTTGTCTTTGCCGCCAACTCTACCTGCGTATCCCTTTCTCTGTCTTTGCTAGTCTCTATTTCTGCCGCTATCTATGTCTCTCTCCATCCACCGAGGGGGCGAGCAAATGAAGTAGCTTCTAATGCTGCTGCTGGTATATTGTCTCCGCTGTGTTGCAGACACAAACGTTGGCGTTGATGGCGGTGCTGTTGCACGAGATGCGTCATTATCTCATCCCTGCTTGCAGCTTAACGAAGTCCTAAGACAGCTGCAGCAGCTGCAGCAGATCCAACAGCTGCAACAATTGTCAACAGGGGAGTGGGACGACAAAGACGAGCAGCAGCAGCAGCAACAGCGGCACCAACAGGAAGAGCCAACAGGGGTGGCAACTGAAACCACAGCAGAAGAAAACGCAGACGCAGCAGCAATAGCAGAGAAGAAGGTGGAATTGATATTTGGGGATCAGAGCTCTCCTCTTCTGCAGCTGCAAGGGCTGCAGCAGCGGAAGCAGCAACTGTACAGACACTGCATTGCCCTGACCCGGCGTCAGACTGCTGCCTGCCAGCAGCACAGAGCGATGGACTTTGGCACATTTGCCCTCGTCAGAGAACAAATCAATCACATCGGTAATAACCGTCTTGCTGCTGTTGCTGCTACTGCCGATATTGCTGGTGGTTCTGCTCGCGTTGAAAGGGCTGCTATTGCTAGTCCCGGTGCTGTTGGTGGCATTGCTTCTCACCTTGCCGTTTAACATGCATCTGCGGACAGTGCTGATATTGATAGTGGCGTTGGTGCTGCAGCTGCTGAAGCTGTTGCTGGCCTTTAGGAGGCTTCTTGTGCCTTCCTGGACTCTGCCAGATTTTCGCTTCTGTTGTTGCATTCTGCTGGTGCTGCTGGTTCTGCTGTTGCTTTCTTCAGACAACATTTGTTTCTTCTTGCACAGTGCTGAGCGACAAAGGAGGGCTGAGGAAGCCGCTGTCCGTTTGTCTGCCGCTTCCGCTGCCGCTGCAGCTCGAATGCAGCAGCAGCTACAGCAGCTGGAGCACATGGGGAAGCTTCAGGAACAGCTGCAGCTGCAGCAGCTGCAAGGGGGAAGCTACATGCAGCAGCTGCTCCTGCAGCTGCAGCGGGGGTTGGAGGAGTGCTTTACTGTGCTGCAGCAGCTGAAGGCTTTCCACAGAGCAGTAGGGGAATGGCTGGGAGGCGGAGAAGCAGCGGCTCTGTACTTTGCTGCTGGTGTTGCTGCCTTTTTTTTTACAGTTAGCAGCAGGGTTGCTGCTGCACGCTTGCAGTTGTTTTGTCTTCTTGCTGCTTCCGCTGCTGCAGAGATAGCGCTGCATCGCGGTGGGCTGTCCCCTTATCTCAACATGCTAATGCAGCACCAGCACAGGCCACATTCCGAGTCTCCTGCTTACCCTGCTGGTGCTGCTACTGCCGCCACTGCTACTGCTTATGGAGTTCCACACAACAGCACCCTGGCGTGGATTGCCGATGCCGCATGGACCGCCGCCGCAACTACAGCAGCAGCAGCAGCTGTTGTTGTATCTGCTCATGGAGTGTCTTTGGTGCGTTGGAGCTGCTTTCTGGCTGCCTGTTGGTTGTGGATGCGCTGCTTCTGGAGCTACACAAGCCCCGAGCAGCAACTGCAGCAGCAGCTGCGGCTGCTACAGGAGCAAGTTTACGGGGTGCGTCAGGAGCTACACGAGGCCCAGGCGGCTGGGGAACCGAGAATGCAGGAGATGCAGCAGCTGCTGCAGCAGCTGCTGCAGCGCGTTGCTGCGAAAGACGCAGCCGTGCAGCAGCTGCAGCAGCTCCAATGGGAAGAGGGGCAGCTGCGGCAGCAGCAGCAACACGAAGCAGAACAGGCACAGGAACAGCAACAGCAGAGCTTGGCCTGTCGTGCGGTGCGGTGGGCAATTCTTCTGGCCGTCAAGATCGTCATCTCAGTTTTCGCTGCCGTCGTTGCAGCAGTAGCATCAGGTGTACCAGCAGCGTGGATGTGTTTTCTTCTTCCGTTGAGGGTCTGCGGCTTCCGCAAAGCCTCCGGTGGCCCCGCCGCCTCCTGGAGCAGCAGCACCAGTTCGGAGAGCAGCAGCAGCTCGAACACCAAAAGGAGCTGCACCAGCAAGAAGGAAGACAATCCTAATAATTTGCTCTCTGGGGTGTGTCTCCAGAGTTATCGCAGCAGAAGATATTTGCTGCAGCAGCAGCTGCGGAGGCGTGGGCCTGAATTGCCTCTGGGGCTGCGGCAGCAGTCCCTGCGATATAACGAAGACGAAGGAGAGGCAGCAGATCCTTCCTACCAACCCTCAACAAGCAGCAGCAGCAACAGCCGCAGCAACGGCACGAGCAGCAGCGAGCCGGAATACGAGTCTCCTGCCGTGGCTACTGATGCTGCTGAAACTGCTGCTGTAGAACCGCGCATTCCCCCTGCTACTGCTGCAGAACCTCCTGCAGCTGCACAGGTGCCACACCAAGAGCAGCAGCAGCAGCCGGCAAAGACGCACTCCTCTCCGCAACAGCAGTCCCCGCAGCAGCCGCCTCTGCCGCAGCAGCGGCAACAGCACCAGCAGGCTGTGCGGCGGAATCCTGTGAGAGCCTGCCGTGTTTTGAACTTTCGCAGAGTGGAGGACCCTCAGCACCCTGACGTTTTCATGAGAGAAGTCATACCCGTAAGACTATCAATAAACAAATACATATAAATGTGCTTATATCCTATATATATATATATATA
>NW_013566676.1:12500-17500 GCF_000499605.1 Eimeria maxima | reverse complement strand
CTGCAGTAGTTGTGGGGTGCAGCAGCAGCATTTGCTGCAGTGCTGATTGTACTACCTGCTGCATCTTTGCTGCAGCAGCTGCTGCTTCTTGCTGCTGCTGCAGCTGCTGCAGGTTCTGCTGCTGCTGCTGGGGTGGGGTGCAGCAGCAGCAAGAGAGAGCAACAGCAGCAGCAAATAGACGAGCAGCAGCAGCAGACATATGTTTGCTGCAGATATAATGCTCAATAAATTGGCATAATTCATCAGCAAAAGGCAGCAGCACTGCTGCTGCTGCTGTTGCTGCTGCTGTTGCTGTTGTTGTTGCTGCTGCTGCTCCTAGCTGCGCATACACCTCAACTATCTCGCAAACAGTCTCTACTGCTGCTCTCTCTAAATCCACCTGCCGCAGCCCCACACCTGCAGCAGCAGCACCAGCAGCAGCAGCGTGCTGCTGCAGCATATCTGCTGCTGCTGCTGCTGCAGCAGCAGCAGCAGCAGCATTACGCTGCAGCAGCAAATGATTAATAGGCCTAGTTATATTATTATTTGCTGTTGCTGCTCTTTGTGTTATATCCAACATACCCTCTAATACTAAACGGCAACGACCTTCTAGTGTATCTGCTGCTGCTGCTGCTGCTGCTGCTGCTGCTGTTGCTGTTGCTGCTGCTGCTGCTGGTGTGCTGCTGCCTTGCATGCATACGGGGAACTGCAGCACAGCAGCAGACATTGGAGATATCATGCTTAGCCACATCGGCACTGATACTGCCTCTCCCCTGCTGCTGCTGCTGTTGCTGCTGCTGCTGCTGCTGTTGCTGCTGCTGCTGCTGCTGTTGCTGCTGCTGCTGCTGTCCTCAAGAGAAAGGCGACTTAGGAGTGCTGCGCTGTACTCAAAGGGCAGCAGCAGCAGCTCTTGTGCAAAGCGCCAGGCACCTCTGTGCTGCTGCTGCTGCTGCTGATGCTGCTGCTGCTGCTGCTGTGCAAGAGCTAGGATAACTGCCTCATGTGCTGCTGCAGCAAAACAGCGGAATAGCTGCTGCTGCTGCTGCGTAGGGGAGAGCTGTAGTGTAGATCCTATGCATAGCTGCAGCAAATCATCATCGCTACTTCTTGTCTTTGCTGCTGCTGCTGCTGCTGCTGTTGCTGCTGCTGTTAAGCAGGGCTGCGGCCTGCTGTGAACAGCAGCAGCAAAAAGCATCGCACAGGCATGTGCTGCTCCTGCTCGCAAACGCTGCTGCTGCTGCTGCTGCTGCTGTTGCTGCTGCTGCTGCTGCAGTGGCAAGACACCAGCAGCAACTGAAGACAGCAGGGAGCAGCAACGAGCAGCAACAGACGCAAGTGCAGCATGGCTGCTGCAGCACCACAGCAGCAGCCGCTGCAGCACCTGCCTCTCTCCTTCTGCAACAGCAGCAGCAAACCACATCGCCACAGGCTCCAGCTGCATCTCCGTGAACTGTCCGTGCCAGAATGCATGCATTGGCTGCTGCTGTTGCTGCTGCTGCTGCTGTTGCTGCTGCTGCACTGCAGCAGCAGCAACAGAGCTGCTTCGAATAGGGATGCAGAGAGGGAAATCGAGGGAGGCCTCTTCTATAGCCCTCAAGGCGTTTTGCTGCAGCAGCAGTTGCTGCTGCTGCTGCTGCTGCTGCTTCTGCAGCTGGTGCTGCTGAGAGTTGTGCTGCTCGAGGTTCTGCTGCAGCGGCGGTGCTGCTGCTGCTGCAGGCACGAAGACCTCTGCTGCTGCTATGTTTATATTTAAGTATAGCGCAATTGCTGCCCCTCTGCTGCTGCTGCTGCTGGTAGCAGCAGCAGCAGGAGCACCTGATGGAGAAGGAGAAGGAGCAGCAGCAGCAGCAGCAGCAGCAGCAGCAGTGAGAAGGGCCTTGCGGAGTTTTAAAAGTCCTTCATGAGGTGCAGCAGCAGCAGCAGCAGCAGCAGCAGCAGCTGCTGCTGCTGCTGCCAATAAAGCAACTAAGCTGCTGGTAGTTCGAACAACTTCTGCTGCTGCTGCTGCATCCTGCAGCAACGGGGGCGGCCCACCAGAGGCCATCTGCTGCTGCTGCTGCTGCTGCCAATGTTGCTGCTGCTGCTGCTGCTGTGTTGCCAGGGCCAGATGAAGCACACTAGCAGCAATGTCATAAATGTATCCGCGTGGCTGCTGCTGCTGCTGTTGCTGCTGCTGCAGTTGCTGTTGCTGTTGCTGCTGCTGCTGCTCTGACGAGCAGCAGAAGACGAAGGCTGTGTCAGCAGCACGTGAGGAGAGAAGACGCTGCAGCAGGTGCGCAGCAAAACGGGCTTGTGTGCATGCATGCAGTAGCGGCATTTGCTGCTGCTGCTGCTGCCTGCTAGGATAGGTGCTGCAGCAGATGCAGCACACAGTCTTTGCTGCCTCTGCGCATTGCAGCAGCAGCAAACGGCAGAGTTGTCGCTGGAGGCTGCTGCTGCTGCTGTACATACCTCCTGCTGCAGCGAGACAATTCCCCGCTGCTAGCTGCTGCTGCTGTCCAGGAGCAGCAGCAGCAGCAGCAAAGGATATATGTTCCGCCTTTGCTGCTGCCTCTGCCAACAGCCATAATCCCCTACACTCTCGTGGCCTTAGCAGCAGCAGCGGCAGCACCTGCTGCTGCTGCTGCTGCTGCAGCATGCTGCTGGATGGGAGGGCAGCAGCAGGTGCAGCAGCAGGAACAGAAAGAAGGGCGCTTATACTTAGCCTTCCTGCTGCAGCAAAGCCTGTTGCTGCTTCCTGCTGCAGCTGCCGCAGGAGCTGCGTGGCGTACTGCGGAGGTGCAGCAGCAGCAGGTGCTGCTGCTGCTGCTGCTGCTGCTAACAGCACTGCCAACGGGCTCTGCTGCTGCAACGGGTGCTGTAGCAGCTGCAGCAGCTGCTGAAGCTGCTGTTGCTGCTGCTGCTGCCCCTTTACCGATGCTGCTGCTGCTGCTCCTATCATTTGCTGCCATTGGCTGCATGCCTTCGCTAGATGGCGCGAATCCGCCGCAGCAGCAGCAGCAGCAGCAGCAGCAGAGTTACCTGTTGGTACTGCTGCAGCAACAAATGCATCTGCTGCAGCAAGCAGGGCACCAGGAGAGGTCGCAGGAGCAGGAGGAGCAGCAGCAGCTGCTGCTGCTGCTGCAGCAACGAGAGGAGGCCCTCCTAGCCAACAATTCAACGAGACGCGCAGCAGCAGCACGGCTTGTTCTGCTGCTGCTGCTGCTGCTTGTGCTGCTGCAGCACCTGTTGCTCCTAGTGTTGTTGCCTGCATCCCTTCTGCCGTTGCTGCTGCAGTGACAGCAGCAGCAGCAGCAGAGGCTGTGCTGCAGCAAATAAAAGCTGCTGCAGCAGCAAGAAAGTTACTGTCTATTGGCGGCAGCAGCACAGCAACAGACCTTGCAGAGAACAACGCAACAGCAGGATGCCCGCTGCTGCTGCTGCTGTTGCTGCTGCTGTTGCTGCTGCAGCTGTTGCTGCACGTAGGGCTGCTGCAGGCAAGGGTGCAGCTGCTGCTGTGAGGCTGCAGCAGAAGTTCTGCTGCAGCAGGACATTGGAAGCCTGCTGCTGATGGAAACCTCGCTGCTGCCGCTGCTGCCGCTGCTGCTGTTGCTGCTGCTGCTGTTGCTGCTGCTGGGGGCTTGGCTGCGTGCAGCAGCAGCAGCAGCTGTAGACAGAAACCCACAACTGCAAAGACACCAGAGAGCAGCAGCAGCAGCAGCGGGAAGTCAAGGATCTGCTGCAGCAGCAGCAGCAGCTCGGGGCTCAGCCGCTGCTGCAGCAAAGACACATCCACCACCAATCGGAGAGAGCTGCTGCTGCTGCAGAAGCTGCTGCTGCTGCAGCAGCGATCAGCCTGCAAGGTAACGCGGCAGGGACTCGCTGCTGCTGCAGGGGCGGCAGCAGCAGCAGCAGCAGCAGCACGAGCAGCAGCAACTGGCGGCAGCGCAAAGGCTGCAAGAAGATGCCGCCGAAGGGCAGTCCCGAAGAAGCTGCAAGCTGCTGCTGTAGCAGCAGCAGGTGCAGCAGCAGCCGCTGCAGGTGCAGCAGCAGCAGCAGCAGCAGCAGAGTCCTGCAGTACAGTGGGCTCTTGAGGGAGGACTGTGCTGCAGCAAATGCAGCAGCAAATGGATTGTTTTGCTGCAGCAAACCTCTTCAGCTGTACATACACCTCAGGAGGCACCTGGCTGCTGCTGTTGCTGTTGCTGCTGCTTAGCATGCCTAGTTGCGCTGCTGCTTGCTGCAGTGCTGCTGCAGCAAATCCTCCTCTTGCTGCCTGCAGCAATGCTTTACTTGCTTCATCAGCAGCCGCTGCTGTCGCTGCTGCTGCAGCAGGTGCAGCAGCAGCAACAGGAGCAGCAGCAGCAGCAGCAGCAGCAGCAGCAGCAATAGAGCTGCCTTCTGGTTGTTCTGCCTCTCCCTCCGGCTGGGAGCCTTCTGCTGCTGCTGCTGCTGCTGCTGGCATTTCGCCACCTCTTTCTTACTACTACTTTAGATTAATTTGTTTTGCTGCTGCTGTTTGCTGCCGTTGCTGTTGTTGCTGCTGGTGCTGCTGCTACTGCTGTTGCTGCAGTTACCTGTGTTGTTGCTGCAGGAGCGGGCTCTGTCGCTGCTGTTACTGCTGCTGCTGTTGATGTACCCTATGCGTCAGCAACTGCTGCTGCAGCAATTGCTGCTGCAGTATACGTGCTGCTGCAGCAGCTGCTGCAGCAATTTCTGCTGCTGCTGCAGCCGCGCCTGCAGCAGCAGCAGCAGCTGCTGCTCTTGTGTAGATCTATAAAGGTATTAATGTATTTGTGTTTTTATTAATTAATAAATTAATAATATAAAACATTGCAGCAGCAGCAGCAGCAATAGCAGTAGCAGCAGCAGCAGCAGGGCTTGTCTTGCTGCTGCTGCTGGCCCCACACCCATCGATGATTAAGGATTTAGTGTTTAGGGTTTAGGGTTTAGGGTTTAGGGTTTATTTATATAATTGATTTAATTGCTGCAGCAGCAAAATATTTAATATCTGCTGCAGCGCTATTTTTGCTGCTGTTGCT
>NW_013566676.1:5000-10000 GCF_000499605.1 Eimeria maxima | reverse complement strand
TCCCTGAATTCTTTACGACTCCAAGTAGAAATAGAATTTGTGAATAATTTATCGAATCCATTTTATATTGAATATCTAAATAAGAATGGATATTTGAATAAAAATAAATTTATTAATTATTTATATTATTTAAATTATTTTCTTTTTCCTCCATTTATTTATTCTATTTATTATCCTTCTTCTTTATTTATATTATTATTATTACAGCAACCTGCTGCTATTGCTGCTATTCATGCTGATGGTGCTATACAATTTATTGCTGACTCTATTCATTATCATTGGTTAACATTAGATACAGATCTATATAGAGATCAATAATTTATCCTCTTGCTGCTGCTGCTGCTGTTGCTGCTGCTGTTGCTGTTGCTGTTGTTGCTGTATTAGCAGCAGCAGCAACAGCAACAGCAGCAGCAACAGGAGGTCATGGTGTTGATGTATTGTTGGAGGATTCATAGATTCAGACATCAACAGCAACAACAAGTTCTATTACCTCTATTTTATAAGTTTCCTGCTAGGATACAACCTGCTGCTGCTGCTGCTGCTGCTGCTGCTGCTGCTGCTGCTGCAAGAGGAAGCAGTTTCCTTTTGCTGCAGCAACAAGGATATACAAGAAGATTCGTAACAGCAAGAATACCAGCAGCAGCAGCAGCAGCAGCAACACCAGCAGCAAATACTCAACAACAGCAACAGGATGGAAAGAGTTTGCTGCAGCAGCAACTATTGCATGAGCAATTGCTGCAGCAGTTAGATGCATTGTATGTTGCTGCTGTACAGCAGCATCAGCAGCAACGTCAACAGCAACTGCAGCAACTGCAGCAACAACATCAACACCACCATCATTACTATCATCGCCTGCAACAGCAACTGCAGCAGCAACTGCAGCAGCACATGCAGCAGCAGCCAAATATCTTATCTATTCATCAAACATGTTTGCTGCTGAGGGCATTGCTGTCTTTGCCTCTTCTTGCTGCTGCTGCTGCAGTTAGGCAGCAGCTCCTGCTGCACCATCCCTTGCTGCAGTTAGCTGTACGATCTATATCTCAGCATTGTAACTCATTAAGAGCAGCAGCAGCAAAAGATGCACTGCTGCTGCTACTCGTCCTGCCTCCACAGCAGCAGCAACAGCAGCAGCAGCAGCAGCAGCAGCAGTATCAGCCGCAGGTGCGGCAGCAGCGGCTATTAATAGCTCGTTTAGTAAGACGGTTGCTGCTGGTGGGGGTTGAGCTGCAGCAGCAGCAGCAGCAACATTTGCTGCTGCTGCCCTTCTTGCTGCTAGCTAAGGATCCTTATTTTGCGCAGCAAGAAGGTTTATGGCAGCAGCTGCTGCAGCAGCAACTTGCTGCTGCAGCAAATGGTCCCTTGCTGCTGCAGCCACAGCAGCAGCAAGAAACAGCAATTGAATTGGCGCTGCAGTGTGTTGCTACTGCAGCACAAACAGCAGCTGCCTATAAAAACAGCAGCAGCAGCAGCAGCAGCAGCATACGTGATTTATCCTTTGTGTTGCATGCAGTGTCTTACCATCTAGGAGAGGATTGGTTGCTGGCAGCAAGTCCTGCTGCTGTTGCTGCTGCTGTGCTGCAGTTATGTCGCTTAGGTGTCTTATCTGCTTCCTTCTTTGCTGCTGCTGTTGATTCCTTATTAGCTTCTGCCCTGCTGCAGCGGCAGCAGCAGCTGCTGCAGTTGCTGCGTCTCCTTGTTGTATGTAAGAGATACTTCAGCAGCAGAACAAGTCCTGCTGCTGCAGCAGCAGCAATCATGGCTGCAGCAGCAGCAGCAAGAGATGGGGGAGTTGCTGCTGCTGCTGCTGCAGACAGCCAAAATGGTAACTTGCTGCTACTGCCACCGCAGCAGCAGCAAATACTGCAGCAGCAGCAGCATCCACTGTATACAGAACGTAGCAAGCAGCTGCTGCGTCTGCTGCGTCTTCGTGTATCTCTGCATGCAGCAGCAGCAACAACAGCAGCAGCAGCAACAATAGATGAAGGATTTGCTCTTACTGAGCTGCTGCCTGCATCTGCTGCTTATAGATCTTTGCTGCTGCGGCGCTGCTGCAGCGGCCTGCTGCAGGAGCTGCAGCAGCCGCAGCAGTTTGCTGCTGCGCTGCTGCTGCTTAGTCGCTTAGGTGTAGGTCATGGATCTTCTGCACGGTTTGCTGCTGCTGCTGCTGCTGCTCGCTTCTTGCATGCACTGCAGCCGCAGCAGTTTGCTGCTATGCTGCTGCAGCTACCATTCGCTAATACTCTTGCTGCTGTTGTTGCAGCAAATAAAACAGCAAAAGCTGCTGCTGCTTCTGCTGCTGTACAGCTAGCATCCGCTGTACTGCAGCAGCAAGTGCTGCAGCTGCAGCAGCAACAGCAGCAGCAGCAGCAGCACCGTGAGCTGCTCTTGTGCGGATCAACTACAACCCTACCTGCCCTGACGAATCCAACAGCAGCAGCAACAACAGCAGCAGCAACAGCAGCAGCAGCAGATAGCACCACTCCTCTTACAAGGCCAAGAGCAGCAGCAGCAGCAACAACAACAACAGCAGCAGCAACAGCAGGGAATGAGACTGTTGCTGCTGCTGATGTTGTTGTGTCTTTGCTGCATACACTGCGTCTTGTTGGTTTCTGTCGCTTTGTGCCTGAGGCTGTTGCTGCTTGCTGCGCTGCTGCTGCTGCACCTGCTGCTGCTGCAGTTGCTGCTGCACCAGCAGCAGCAGCAGGAGCAGCAAGAGGGAGGGGACTTGCTGCTCTCTCCTTACCGCAGCTAACAGTTATAACACAATGTATAGCAGCAACAAACAGCATAACGCCGCAGCAGCTGCTTGCTGCTGTGCTGCAGCGGCTGCGGGCATCAGGAGGTGCAGCAGCAGCAGCAGCAATTGCTGTTCTTGCTAAGGCTGCTGCAGCAGAACTAGCACCCTATAACACCAAACGCATGCAAGATGCTGCTGCAGCAGCAACAGCAGCAGCAGCAGCTGCTGCTGCTGCTTCCCCTGTGCTCGACGTAGCACACCGCTCCTGGTCTTCAGCAGCAGAAGCAGCAGCAGCAGAAGCAGCAGGAGAAGCAGCAGGAGGAGCAGCAGCAAGACAATTACCTCCTGCTGCAGCAGACCATAGCTCTTCTCATCTGCAACCCGCAGCAACAGCAGCAGAAGCAGCAGCTGCTGCTGGTGCTGCTGCTGCTGGAGACACTGGGGATCCAGGAGGAGCAGCAGGTGGTGCTGCTGGTGTTGCTGCCACTGCGGAGCAATTGTTGCTGCTGCTGCTGCAGCTAGCAGCAAGGACAGAGCTAACAGCAGCAGAAGCTGTTGATATCCTGTGGGCTGCTGCTGCTGCTGGTGACCCAGCAGCAGCAGCAGCAGCAGCAGAAGCAGACCTCATCCGTAGGACCGCGAAGCTATGGTGAGTCGCGATAGCGCAGCAGCAGCAGCAGCGCAGCAGCAGCAGCAGATCAATCAAGTACTAACACTATTACTACTACTAATACTACAGCAGCAGCAGCAACAGCAGCAGCAGCAGCAGCAGCAGCAGGTGTTGTGTATGTGTGCGTGCAGCATAGAAGACTGGGAGTCTATTAGAGGAGACACTGCTGCTGCTGTTAGATTATATGAGGCATTGTGTCTCCTTGCTGCTGATACAGCAGCAGCAGCAGCAGCAGCAGAAGCATTTGCCCTTCTTGCTGCTGCTAAAAGTATACCAGAGCTGCAGCAACTGCAGCAGCAGCAGCAACTGCAGCAGCAACTGCAGCAGCAGCAGCAGCTGCCGGCTTCACCGCTTGAGCAGTTTGAGCAACACCTTATACAACAAGAAGAAGCTGAACAGCAGCAGCAGCAGCAGCAGCTGGAGCAGCAGCAGCAGCAGCAGCTAGAGCAGCAGGAGCTGTCGCCTGTAGCAGCAGCAATTGATTACCTGGGAATTGACCGCGATAGTCCCCTGGGGCAGCAACTTGCTGCTGCAGCAGCAGCAACAGCAGCAGCAGACACAGCAGCAGCAGCAGACACAGCAGCAGACACATCTGACGAGTTGCTTGCCCCAGCAGCAGCAGCAGCAGCAGCAGCAGAAGCAGAAGCAGCAACTGCATCACCAGCAGCAGAAGCAGTGGTAGCAGCACCAACACCAGTCGGACAAGCAGCAGCAGCAGCAGCACCAGCAGCAGAAACACCAGCAGCAACTGCAGCAGCAGCAGCAGCAGCAGCAGGAGATCCACTGTATTATATGTTAGCTCGTCGTCCTTTGTTAGGAGGTGCCGAGACACTACAGAGAGCAGCAGATGCAGCAATACTCTCAGACCTACAAATGAGTAAGCAGCAGCAGCAGCAGCAGCAACAGCAGCAGCAGCACCAAGAGCAGCAGCAATAGCAGCAACAGCTGCTTATATGATTTATTTATTTTGTATTTATTTTCTTTGTTTTGTGTTTATTTCTTTTGCTTCTTTTTACCCTCGCCTTTTTGCTGCTGCTGCTGCTGCTGCATCTGCTGCTGTTGCTGCTGTTGTTGCTGCTTTTGCTGCAGTTTTCTCCGGCTCCCGAAGGACTTCGCGCAAACACGTGAGTACAAGATGTGCTAGGGTTTAGGGTTTAGTGTTTAGGGTTTGAGGACTAGGGTTTAGGGTTTGGCGATTAGGGTTTAGGGTTTAGGGTTTATGGTTTGTGTGCAGTTGGAGGTTTGTCTTTCCTTTGGGCGTTTGCTGCGTCTCCTTCCTGTCTCTTCCTTCTTCCGAGCAGCAGCAGCAGCAGCAGCAGCAAACCCAACAGCAGCAGCAGCAGCAGCAGCAGGAGGGCGTCCTTGCCCGTGGGTGGTGACAGACTCGTCTCCTTCCCCATACTTGAGCAGCAGCAACAACAGCAGCAGCAGCAGCAACAGCAGCAGCAGCAGCAGCAGCAGATTTGATTGCCTAGAGACAGGAGGGTTCTGTTTGCTGCCAGCAGCAGGAGCTGAGGATACACCCGATTGGGGCAGCAAACAGTGGGGTATTGGTTTGCTGCTGCTGCAGGAGGATAAAGATTTATCTTTTTC
>NW_013566675.1:0-20188 GCF_000499605.1 Eimeria maxima | reverse complement strand
GAAAAATATATATTTTCGAGTCACTATATTTCGTACATTGAGCACGAAAACCTCTAGCAAAGGTTACGCACAAGAAGCATCCAGACACAATCGACTGGGAAGCCAGATATGGTCAAGTAAGGCCGTAACTGATGAAGGTTATTTCCTGAAGCCATCACTCCACGTACGAGAATCCACTCCTTTTACTTATCCGCTGGGATGGCGCGTTGTCCTAACGAAATCTTACCAGCTGTTCGTACGCCAAGCCGTGCTCCCTGCTTTGCTACAACTCGCACACATTCCTATCAGAACAGCAGGCGGGATCTGCTCACTTAAAACGGGACATCGCAGTGTTCTAACCAACACACATGTGAACACTAGCAATCAGACATATCCGAAACCTATTCAAAAAAAGATTATTAGCACAGCAAAAACGCCCATAGCTCAAATGCACAAACTCGCTGAGCTGCCGGCATTCTGACGGAATGACGATTCTGCATAGACTGAACACTTGTGGCTGAGTCTCGACGGGTGGAGGTACATTACTACAAACATGCAATGCCTGACTGACTCTTGGCGACTGGAGGTGCATCACAATAAACATGGAATACCTGTAAGAATAATTCTTCAGGCATACTTTCTGGAGAGTACGTCAATACTTGAGAGAGATGCTGACTACCTCAAACGTCCATATTGAGCTAAAGCTTTCTGACCACAAGAACACGAAGACCCTTGTGTTACACTGCAATGTTCCTTTTCCCAGCGCGGAAGTTCCGAACTGTAATAATTTCATCGAACCACTGGTGCTGACATTATTACAGTCCGGAACTTCGGCATAATTTCATCGAACCACTGGTGTTGATATTATTACAGTCCGGAACTTCGGCGCTGCGAAAAGGACCACGTATTCACCAGTCGTTCGATTAGGGAGCATAGGGGGTCAATGCGACCATGAAAATGCCATATAATATAGCGTACGAGGTGCTTCCAGGTCCAGAAAACATTCGTACTTGTTGATGGGAATACGGTGGACTACACGCCTGAATTTCTCTGAGCTTTCCAGCCCAGTACGCTGGACCTAGTTGGACGATGTCATCTGGAGCAATGGTAGGCTAGAGCACAATCTAGCAGCCTCAACATCCAGGCATGAAAGCAAGCATTGATGGGGATGCCAAATTGTGCAAATTACCTACCTACGACCTATGTGTTTCTTGTGGTGCTTTTATAATTTAATTGTTCGCGATGCCTTACAATGCAAGGCAATGTGTGTTTGTTGCGCAAAAGCATTCTTGGCATCTCCGTGCTACGCGCCCAAAGGCCTCTATCCCCATACGCCTTGTTACACTCACCTCAGCAATTGCAGGCGACCAAACACTCTCACTTCGGAGCAATAAAACCGAATTGTCCTGCAGCTTTGTCGTTGCGCAAGCGTTTAACGACGAGCCTTTAGAGAGCACATGAATCGGTTCGTCGACAATGTGACGGCCTGTATTTGTCGCCTAGCGATAGTGCGAGGATTAAGATATATGATCCAACACGCAGCAGCAAAGATCCTTATACAGGATGATGAGCTGGTACTTACGTCGTCTTATCAGCACGTGAAGGATAGGGCATGTAGTGGGAAACAAGTGTAGAGTATGCTTACCGCCTGAATCTCCGGTGCCACAGTACGGGGGGCACTAGCAGTTGGGTACACATGGTGCCTGCTATGAACAACGTGTCCGCCTGACACCTGGACGATCTACGGAAAAGTGCAACTGCGGGTAAAGCCCTCTAATTCCACAACCGTGCAAGCAACACAGCAGGAACAGTCCTTAACTGGGTGGAGCTGCATTGACCCTTTACGGTTCACCCGGCTGTGACACCCATTAAACCACGGGAAACGTGTTCGAGGCGTATGCACAATTCGACAGTGCTTTGTACGCGAGACCGGAAGCGCCGCATAGGAGCATTCCCCATATGTGGCTGCTCCCTTTATGGGCTTTACGGTTAGCCCCCTGCAAGCTTTTTATATTCCGTGAGGCTCTTGTTGCAGCAAGAATACGTTTGTTGTTCAACGTTACACACCAGATAGGTAGCCAGTGCATCGTACTGGTTATTTAGCGAGCCTAGAAGAGCGGAGAGTGCATGGTAAAAGCAAGGCAGTGTTGCACGATGTTTAACACGTTCTCTATCATTTTAAAGACTATATAGGCGACCTGCTGCACCATGAACCTTTGCAGTTCAGAAGAAACTTCCACAAGGGCGTACGCTGCGCCGCAAGACAGATTGGTGCAGTTGAATGTCAGCACCGTCTTAAACGTTCCAAAGACGCCGATGGTGCATACGCATTCGCGCCGCGCACATCCTGGGCGAACATGGAGATCCCAGCGAGACCAATCACGGTTGTAGACCATTTCGAAGTGGTCCTCCTACCGGAACCAACAAGCCTAAATTCGAAACCTACACATCTGCAGATTCTTGCAACGTTGCAGAGAACTGCAACGACGCCGCAGCGCACAAACGTTGGGGCAAAGTGCCAAGGAAATTCGATTCCTTGCTAACCGCGCCTCAGTACTACGCTGGAAACCAGTGGCTCGCTGCAAAAGGAAGGACTGCAATGTCGGTCGGACAAGGCACATAATGTTGGTTGCAGCCAATTCTCCAGATATACGCACCACCTGGACGATTTTGAGGCGACGCATCTTAACGTCTCAGTCACAGCAGGCATTGCAGCAAATCACAATATCCGCGGGCCTTTGGAAATGCGAGTTCAGGTTTTGCACGCCAAGAGCAGCTGTTAGCCGGCCCAAAAGATTGTCTGCACATTATCTGCGCGGTGATATGACGACCATTTTGCGAAGCTTTCCTGTGAAAACGAGCAGGGGTAGCCTTTGCGGATGACTGCAAATGCGACGTCCCCGTAAAACCGAGCGTCAAAGAGAGACATCGTGTGAGAATCCCAGACACCTGTAGTGTTTTGGGGAACACCGCCCCAGCTGAGCAGTCGACAGAGGAATTGAGCTGCGCTTTTTCAGAACAGAGTACAGAAAATGGCTATTATATGGTGCACATCCAAGACGAAGCGAAACATTATTTTGCCTCATGGATACCACTAGGGTGGATGCCTGCCAAGCTGTTCTATCTAGCTCATTGCAACCTACCGAAAGTTTCGAAAGTGTGAGATGCTGCCTTCAAAGCGTACTTCCTGATATTTGGAATACCTGACCGCCCACACTTAACTGTTCAGCAAGCGCCCTGCAAGCTGCGTGTCCAGGCTCTATAGGCACCAACTGCACCGTACTCCGACACGGCAGTGTCGGAGCACGGTGCTACGGCAATCAAATGGAACGGACTGGGCGTGTGTCTAGAACACATTTGCATCCTGAACCATCTAACGGTACGAACGGGTTGCTCGTACGCCAGGGCAAACGGCCACATTTGACCTAGAAGGCGCTTCAAATATATCGCAGTGTATAACCTCCCTAAATGGTGCGGCAGTACCTCACTGGTGTGTAGGAACACGCTGGCATACAGGTTCCCTTCACTTCACACGTACAGTGGTGAAGGAGATCTCCACGGGAATGTTAAGCTTCATTCCCTCAGAGAACCGCAAGGTGCATCAGAAGCGCTGGCGCGTTGACTCTCTGATGCACCTTCCTGTGCTTTGCGCTGGCGCGGAGACTCTCAAAGTTGGCATCAGCATTTGCAGTCCGAATGTCTTGACATCTTGGCTTTTTCGCGCACGTGGAAAGCAGACCTTCAGCCTCCTCTCAGCTGCAGGTGACCGGCCACGCACGAGAATTGGTGTGGGTGCGTGAGGGCATTCCTGAGTGAAGCGCGTCTTCCCTGCCAACAAAGCTTAAACACCAAATCAGGACTGTCCAACCAACTGCAAGCGCCGCGGGGGACGGAATGTTCTGCACCTCAACTACTCGGGTGTAGCGGAAAACAATGCCTGCAAGGACGTCAGTAACACCGAAACGAACAGAACACCAGCAATAGGTTTGGCAACGTTTTGGACAGCTGGTGGATGAGGTATGTTTCTGTGATATTGATTGCCTTGTTGGCGACGATGCATAGTTAGCGCCTGCTAAATTGTTCTAATCAGCGCTATGTGCTTGATGCAGCTCGGGAGGACAACGTGACACATCCGCCTGTTCCGCCACAAGGCGAGGTGCAGCTAGAGCACATCGAGGATGTGCAAACCAACCACGCAAACCGGACTGACGCGAGACACTGAGCCCTAGTATATATGGCCCCCTTCGGACAAAGGGCTCAAGCAATATAACAGTAATTCCGTTACACAAAAAGTACGACAGCCACCAGCAGTCAGAGACCGCGATGGGATAATTGTGATAGATATGCTCGTGGGGCATCAACAACCTTTGACTGGAGGAAGTCTATCGATGCACAAGATCATATCCAACGGCATAATGCCACCTCCCCAAATCTGGATGCGCAGCGACCTCCGTGCTCTAGAGTTTTCAGAGGACCAAAGAACGTGCGAACGTAACCAGGGTATGCCAATGTCAGTCCTAAATTTAGACGTTCTATCGAGCGCGAGACCTACTTCCTTTGCCTGCATAGGTGTTGTTGCAGCGTAAGCACTCCGGAGATGAAGAATTTATCTGGTGAAGTGTCGTCGCGCATTTAACAAGAAAAAGCGTCAAGCTCTAGCAGCAAGTGCTAGTATCGAGGAAACGTTTCGTGACCTTTTGGCTATCGCATTTATGGTTGCTGCACTCACACACTGCTCTGCAAGTGACCACTAATAACTGTCCATTGAAGAACCGCAAAGTAGTCCATATCGAAAAGGCCTCTACGTCAGGCTCAACTGACGAGCCGCAACACTCCAAATACTCCCAGTGCAATACAGCTGAACGCGTTAGTTCGGTCTGCAGCACAGCCCGCAAGCTACCATGCACTCTATCGTGAAGAAGGCAGCATGGTCAGGAAATATCTATATCAAAGGACCGTTGCTAAGAAAGATATGGAGACAGCTCCGTATCATGGGGTGACGTCTCTGTGTATTATGGATGCAAGACCACATGGAGTGCTCCAGGGAAAATCAGGAAAATATGCAGATCTAGGTGGCAAAAGCATTGCAGCCAACGCTGTTCGGACGGCGTCTATGGCTGATACACAAATGCAGCATTACACATCAATAACACAAGAAATCCATCGACGTTAACCAAGCTACAAATTGGCTTACAGCCTGGTTGTGCGCAGCTTCGTGCGCCATAAGATTTGGGCCTCGCTGAACGGCCACATTCTTCTCTATACCGCGCCAGAATTAAACAACTTTTGCGGAGCCACCAAATATTGTCAGACAAAGTAGATAAACAACAGGTATGAAGTTCATTTTAAGCAATAACGGCACGATAGTAATGTCATAATAATTCTGTCTCCCTGTGGCGCTACATGGCATCAATTGCCTTGATTTGAATCCCCTTTTTCTGTGTATAGGGTGTTGAAGCTTCTAAACGCCCCCGAACAACATTTGAGTAGACCCATCTCAATGTATGCTGGTGTCGACTGCAATTAATGCGGCCAGTAACCAGGCCTTCAAACATTAGGATACAGTTATGCATAATGTGGACTGCTTCCGCATCCAAATTAACAGACTGCCAGCGCCGCTGCAATACAAGCGCCTTATCGAGTCAGTCCAATTGAAACATACGGTCTGTGCAGTAGGGATGCGACGCCCCGAGGAATGCTGTCGGAACACAGGGGAAAATAGGGCTTTGCAAGGCCGCTGTATTGCCTCGACAACTCACAAGCTGCCTCAAGCAGAAGCAAATGTGTCCTTTAATCTCCCTTAACCCACATTTTAAATCTCGACTGTTGCAATGTTTATAGTTCGACGGAAAAGCGCCTTGGAAGGGTTCCTTTTTCCAGTAACAAGTCCTTCAGATGTTAGGGCAGAGTGAGGCATGAAGCGCTCTGCATTCGCAAGCAAACCTACAGAAGGTCTGAGAAGCTGCGGTAGGAATATTGCTTGTAGTTACTCTCAGTGAAACATACGATCTGTGCATTAGGGATAAACGTATCCAGGGAATGCTCTCCTAACACATGGTAGAATGCATCTGCATTCTTCTGAGTTGCTGCATCTGGTCGTATGCTTTTTACGCTTGAAAGACGAATGGAACCATCAAGTGTTAATTTGGAGAAACCCAACGATCCCCACACCAAAAACGTACAACCTGGATGTGCGTTGCTCTTCTACGAGAATGCAGGCTGACGCGGTACTGACCTGTTAAATAGGTTCAAATGATTGTGAAGCTGCAACACGAAAGCTGAAACGCTTTTGGAAAGGTACCAAAAGCCGTCGGATAGGAGTGACACAACCGCTACTTTCATCCGTCGAAAATGGTACCCGGTACCCGGTTGTGTCCCTCCTATCCGACGGTGTTTGGTAAAGTAGCGTCCACCAATTGATTGCGTATATCCTGAAGAGGAACGCTATCCCATATCGGCAAAACCTTTCCCACACAAGGTCTGGAACCGAATACCCACTGCGAAACCAAAATTGTATCGTGGATAAACACTACGTATACCTACTCCCCGGAGAATGTTAAAACAAAATACGTTTCCATGTATAACGTTCAGGGTTTCCAGTGATGCATGCAGTTCGTGTGTCTCACAAACTTGTGGAAACGCGCAATGTAGGGAATACTTTCTTCACAATTTAACTCTGTTGTTGTAAGACGCTTTGGCCCTGAAGCGACGACGATAGAGAAATTTAGCGCCCCTCAACCCACTCCTTTAAAGCCGTCTAATTACTGTAGGCCTGACTGCCTGCATTCATTAGCAGCACCTGGTCTGATGAGTGCACGATTATATAACGCACGCACTAGGGGACGTGGGCGAAGGGGTGGCCAATAACCCCTTTTTCTCCTCCTGTCTCCCTCCGGTGCTGACAGCTAGAGATACGCGCAGGCAAAAGCTCAGTGGCTTGAGCACCGGAGCGTGCGCAAGTCTGTACGCATGAAGTCACGACACAGGCGTTAAATCGGTTTTATTTCGCCGAAAAAACCGTGCTAAGCTTATCAAGTGTACACTGAAGGCCTTATTAGGTAAAAACGGAAACTGCATCGCACGTTCTGTTTTTACGTCAAGGAACTCGCTTGTGTCTCGCGGTCAGCCAGTCTAGCTTTGGCCGTTAAACCCAGTGCCATTTAAACCTTGTGTTTAGCGCTTCAGACAACATATCTGGGTCCACGCAGCTGCGGGACTGTTTGTTTTTCTGCTCACAAAGTCCCTGCGTACAATGAAAAACCAATCCCATCGCAGCTCACGACCTGTATCACCAATGCGTTACCACGAAGTGAAGACATTACGCAGCTGAGGGACAGCGTCTGTCTTTAGCTTTTGTTGCCTGCTATTCAACCAACTCGGATTCACGACGTCACTAGAAACCAACGCAATCCGTGCAGGCCAAAAGTGTCCATGTTTGCTTAATTTCATGTCGCATACCAGCTGATTTAGCATGGCACTGCGCATCTGAGGTGTAGTTTGAACGGTGGGGTATAAAAATGTTTGCAGTGAAAGGCAAACTACAAACTTTTCAGCTTTTGAATGAGTAGACATGCGAGCCGCAGGCCCACTTTTGTTGTTCAACGGCACGCATCTATGGAGAGAAGGCAGCGTGAATATCAGTTACTCTGAAATGCTGACAAGACAGGGAACAACACAAGGGCAAATGTGAGGTAGAAAGGTTCAATGCATCCCAACATCAGCTCCCTCTCTCTCCAGACCCCGTTTAACTCAGGTACTCTACTCACCCGCTTTTCAAACATGAGATCCTAAACGACCTTG
This sequence comes from Eimeria maxima, assembly GCF_000499605.1. Taxonomy (NCBI): domain Eukaryota; phylum Apicomplexa; class Conoidasida; order Eucoccidiorida; family Eimeriidae; genus Eimeria; species Eimeria maxima. The sequence continues at coordinate 12,409 of NW_013566675.1, read as the reverse complement.
GACAACTGCAGACAGTGATCCAGCACAAGGTCACCGAATGTGTCGATGATCGTTTCTGGCCTAGGTCGCATTGAACTGCCAATTCTATTCAACTCGATGAACAGGAATCGGTATTTCAATTTGACCCAAACCAGATGTTACCTCCCATACAAAAACGTATCCAAGCCGCGAACTGAATGCGTCGCAATTCCGCTTAGCAGTTCCTAGCTAGGTTCACACCACATAGCACCCATCACGCACATAAAGCAAGGGAGTATTATCAACAAATTGTAGAAAAGGAGGCACTGGCTGGCTTCAAAAGGATGGATTGCAAGATCTGTCGGAGCACGCGTAGGATGCTCAATTCAACCAGATGCCCTGTGATACACACTTCCTGGAAACGTTTGAGATCCAACTAGTCTTATAATAAACAAAAACCAATGGAGCAAATCATTGTAGGCGCTGCCGCTTGGAAACGTGAACTCACATTCTGCAGGCAGAAATAGGCCTTTAGTGTAAAGATCAGATTGTGACCACAGCATCTGCAAGGAATGTGCTATTAGTGGCGCGTTGGCACCGAAGGTGGCACCATTAAAGCACAGATCTTCTCTGCGGCGACAAACAGCCGCACCCTTTAATGATGGCTGCAGGTCGACCTGATCCTGGCAACCAAAGACCATACAGCGACAAAACGTAACAATAATATCTGAGGTGTTTTGGGGAGAAACTAACCATCTGCGTCGTAAGCAATCGATATGGGCATTGTGAAGCAGTGGATAGTCGGTAGGTACCCCTAAAATAGATAGACCTCCGTGGTAGGGAAAATATTGAGGCACTGTTTGCAAAACGTACCTTCTGATGTACATGTGTGTGTGAATACTCTGGTAATATATAAGCAGCTCAGCAAGTGAGGTACAACCTGCGTTGGTTATCCAGGCTCTGTAACCGCCAGGTGCGTCATACTCCAACGGAGTTCGCCAAAAAACAATGGAAGGTTGCGCGTGTGCCAGACAACAGTTGTACTTTGAAACTGCCTACCGCAACCTTATGGGTCAACTTAGATATCATAATGAAGCCTTATGCCACACAGCCGCAAAACATGAATGCTACCTCATCGAGCAGGTCCTTCAGAGTGACGGGCCTGTGGCATCCTGCATAACACGATATAAAGTACCTCAAACGTTCTTACCACCGACAAAGATTCAATGCGCATCTCTGAAATCTCGGATGGCTCTGGCTGTTCAGGACATACAACAGCATTTGCCCGAACGTCAGCTTGGTGAGTGTACCTGGTGAAGAATCCGTACTGTCTGAAATATCGGCGACGCTTCCGTAAGCAGCAGAAAAGGAGTAAGAACATAGTCAAGCTCACGGCTGTGCTTGGAGTCACAGCCCCAGTTGGCACTGCACCCGGATACACCAATCCACTGTTGATGCAGAAATAATACGAGGGCAAATCCCTTGCCTATGCCTAGACATGTACTGTGTGCGAAAACACGAGTAACAGCCCGATTTCCACCAGCAGTGCACTCGATCACGAAGGACGTCACAGGGCAACTGCCGAATCAAGGTCCTGGTAGCACAGCAGTGTCCTCCGAGGGCGTACATTGGAGTCCAGCAGCATGATGGTAGTATAGTCGTGCATTGAAATCAACTCAAGGGAGGTTTCGACAGGCTAGTCGTTTGCTACACCGGGTAGGAGCTTACTCCATTCTGCATTACCAGGTCCGCGAATAGGGTCCAAGTTCCTTGAAGCATTAACCCTGTCCATTTCGGGTTGCCCACCCCCAATAGGCCTCCGTACCCTTCTCCAGCATTAGGCTAGCTCCTTCTAGCCTAACGGTGGAGAAGGATAAAGCGGCCTAAAGAACAACACGCGCCTCCCGGCTGCGTCCACTGCTACTGGAAGTTGGTCGTTGTGCCTCCCGAAGGTAACCCAACATTTGGATGAGCTTTGAACACACATAGTCGCATAGGACTTCAATCCCAAAGATACGACACTGTTGCAGTGCTGTGGAGAGAAACACGGGATGAAGGCAACTACCTGAGCACTTGCATAAACGTGAAAGAGGCATTCCTTATTCGCCGTAGCCTCCGGACACCACAGTGCGATGTGTGGGGTTCCCCAAGGCTTTCAATGTGGCCGCGACGGTGGAGTCTGCACTCTAACAAATTGTAAATTCGGAAAGGGGCTGGACGTCGAACGTGGCGAAGCGACGCCAGAGCATGCAGAGGCATTATCCTGCACGCCTGATTGCTACTCGGCATGGAAGTGAACAGCGTACGACCTGAAGTGTGAGGTGCAACTTGTGCCCACGAAGCTGCAACTGCAGTACTTAAATCTGGGACTCAGATATCCAAGGGCCACAAAACATTTTCATGCGAGTTATGTGTGGAATGTAGCGAAGCACGTCGAATTGAATTCATTTGCTACCAAGATTAACCACCAGCAGTTCTGTTGAACGAGACGTGCTGCGAGTTGTAGCGGTAGCAAAGGAATTCAATTCTACGTATTTCGCTACGCATTCCAAATGCTTCTGGCGTCAAAAATGTTTCGTAGCCCCTCAATTCGCGAACAGTCCAGTCGGAAGGGACGTGCTGTGGCGTGTTTTGCACACTGCGGAAGAAAATGCAGGTGTTCACATGAAGCATGAATTCACCGACGAAAACCTAGATTCTCTTGAAGGAAAGAGCCTTCATGCATGACACTGGATTGCATTCATACATGCTACTGTACACTGCATCCTGCGGATTATACCCCTGGCAAATTAGGGCTCACATCCTGGACGGTTGGTATACGTGCTCAGCCGTGCTGCTGTCCTTTTAGCCCCTACGTAAAACGCATTTACAGTGTGTGCGTGTAGGGATAGACGTTCTGCGGTGTTAACTAACCTTTTATACGCTTACCGACGCACGCAATTGAGGTACTGAGCCGCAATGAGCATGCACAACAAGAGTGGCAGAGAGCCAATCTACTTCCCACCTGGTGGTGAAGTTATTGAATCTGGGAAGGAATCATGCGGTGGATCGCACACATGTTCCGCGGCTTACTGGTTTGCTGCGATCAGCAAGAGTGTTTTATTCGGCACGGAGTAACACTGTTGAACACGCCCATCGCCAGGCCACCCTCGTTATGCTGCTCGACTCACAAACTGCTCAGGAAGCCACAAAAACGCGTGTCCACAAACCATTTTAGAGATGCAAGAATAACGTACTCCGCATAGTAAAGAAACGTGCTAACCCATTACACCGGCGTGCAACCTCGGCACTGGACCAGGAGATGGGGAGAATGACCGCTATCACGGAAACACCCTGACTACAAAATTATCTGTGACAGCGACAATATACGCAGTTACACCTCATGAGACGTACAGTCTACACATTGCGGGTGCGAGCCCTCACAGACCGCCAACGCCGTTTGCAGGTTTTTCCGTTTACAAAACAAAGTAGAGCATCAGGCATTTGGCAAAAACTGATGCATGATGCATAGATACAAAATCAATCATGGACTTCAGCATATTGTCCGTCGATTGACCTACCCACGACGCACATGCTGAATGTTCTCACATAGGCGAAGCCAGGTGGATACACTGAACCACAAAGATACCGGACGTAAGTGGATATCAGCCACTGGCATACTAACGATTTTACAATCGAACCAGGATTCTCCCCTACCAGCAGGCGTTCGGCCCGTAGGCCCTCTGCGCACGTTATTTGGTGCTTATACCACAATTTTAAAATAATACTTCGACAGCGTTTCTCGAAAAGCGACCCACTCGTGGTTGACGCATTCACAGCCGAGAAAGAAAACCTTTACACCTCCACTAAGTAACACGAGGAATACGAGCTGCACCTACCATAACTCCCTTTCGTCCCACAAGTTACCGGCTGAGCCTCTAAATTCACAGCCACAACGTTATTGGGTACTTCAATCCGTCTAGCAGTGTCCGGAGTGCTCGTGCGTCTAATTCAAAAACATTTTATCTTCGAAGGGTTAGGGTTAGGGCCATTGGCACGGCAAGGTAGTCATCCACTTGTGCGTGCAGCCAGCATCTTAGGCAAACCGCGAAAAGGCCTGTCTATAGCAGGCGAATTGTCGCTTCTCCGTCAGAAAACGCACGTTCTGTGGCATACGAAGGGAAACATTCGTGCGTGCAATTTCCATATGTGAATAATGTATGATGAGCGTGTGTTTGCTTAGCACTGTATGCGTTTATCTGGCTGGGCCCAAGGTTCCGGAAAACACGCTACCTACAGAAGTTCGTGCCAAATATATTGCGGTAGGCCGGCATATGCGAACAGCCCTATAGCATGAGAGCTCAGCCTTGCAACTCTGTTCGCCCCAGCTGAAATAGGGGTTGTAAAGCATTGTGCCCCGTAAAACGCACTCCCTTGGATGTAAACCAGGATGTGTGCTCTGGTCTGAACATACAATGCCAATTGGAATTTTATTCCATGTGTTGCTGCTTGCGCCAGAAGCCGCGTGCTTGAACCCTAAACTGAGGACAGTTCTAACAGCAAGAAGGTGTGTGCAATTGGCATTTGTGACACGCAGGCAAGGACATAGAATACAAACATGCATGAGGGGGGAAGCGCCTCTACGTTGCCTAAAATATGGTTTAACTCGATGACCTGAGAGGTTATAGGCCTGCCGCATAGGAACCAAATGGCTTCCACCTATGTTACAAAGATGCAATTTGTTTTGAAGGGTAATTTCGCTGCCTCTCTGATAATTGTATTTTCGGCGATTTGGAAACCCACCAGTACATATCAGTAGAGCTGCCTCTCCAATCATACTTATTGGTGTGAGGCAAAAGTTTCGTCAGCGTGTCTCGCCACCTGACTCACAACCTGTTCCCACATGGGGTAGGCGCATACATGCGAGATGGTTATACGCACTCATGCTGTCGCGCCTTCATATTTCACTTCTCCACATATTCCCGTACATGGCACAGGGGCTGCCTCGCACTGTGCCTGGGCTGAACTGCAAGAAAGAGGGAAAAGCTCTTCGCTGTTTGACACAACATATACACGGATAATAGCAGTCTCCCAGGTTTCGGGAAAGCCAACAAATGGCATTCGCTTTCCCGTGGACTATTGTGGACTATAGTGTGCGAGTGAACAGCGAAGGCACTGAAGAGCAGCAGACCTGAAGATATGGCATGCGCAACTGCAGCAAGTGAAACTCACTTTCTGTGCAGGTGTGAGTCTGCATGGCGAGATTAACGCATATACTAATTAGAAGCTGCCTACAGCCGTAGTCTCCAGTGTTGTGGACGCCAGAATGCACTACTTCGTCTTTTTCTACTAGAAACCGATTGACGCCTTGCAAATACGTTCAAACGCTGTCCACCTACAAACTGGATTTTTGTTTCCCGACGACAGCATATTGCCAATTGATTCAACTGGCTTCCTCAAGTTGTCCATTTGTGCGCGAATATGTGCGTCCAATGGAAGGGTGGAGGAAGCCACATATTCGCACACAAATGGACAACTTAAATTAGCGGAGATCCCCTGGCGGAGACTCCGTCGGAGCACCACGCGACTGACCTGTGGAAACACTAGCGCATGCATCGTTGCCTATTGTCTCACGTAGATTCGTCAAAGGCGTAACGTACTGGTAGGGAAATTTGCCAACGCATTGGACTGGTTGCAGATACACAAGCGTGCTGTCTAAATGCGTTCTCGAATGTACGCTGCCTATTTGAATAGGCCAATGATCGTTCAGAGTGTTACAGTCACGTTAGTTCATACTTGAGTGGCCAGGCTTCCGTGGGGCCAAACTACCTCGTGGGCCATACGTTCTGTTATCAAACCCAATATTCAGCCCGCATGAAATTCTACTGTGGTGAGAAGCTTCCTAGTCGTGATAGAAACAGCCTTCAGTACCCCCACGCCCCGCGAAAAGAACCCCACGGGGTGAAACCGAGATCCTTCTGATTATCTCCCGTAAAGGCCCAGACGAACCACCAAAGTTGTTGGTTCGCCTGGGCCTTTACACAACGCAGCGTCCTTTCCTGGCTCTATCCGCCTAGCAGCACAGAAGGTCCGTTGCGTTTTTCATTGATGATTCGAAGGCTACAGTGGCTTTCCGGGTTCTTAGGCCTGATCTGTGGAAGCTGCCCGTAGGCTTCAGACCTCGCCTCAACAGCTTTGCAGAAGTATAGGCGAGGCTTATCGGAATTGACCATCTCAGTCTGTCAATTTAACCCCGGCCGGACCTCACATTTTGGCATGAATACGGAACGGTACGCCAAGGTTTGTCCAAACGAAAGATCATCAACACTTTTTAGCTCTAATACGTTTTGCGCGCAGCATGTAAAGCAGCAGAATTGGGGCTTGCCCCGCTGGTGCAGAACCTACTTGCATTCGCCGCCTCGTGCTCGAAATCCTGGACCCGATGTATTGCTTCTCCGTAAGTCATGAGTGCTTCAAAGCGATGAACTGAGCAGCATGAAAATGCTACACGTACTTTCTGCAGGCCCGTGAAACCCTCTTTCGTATAGTGTTTCTGGTACTGTTTCGTGAGCGTCTAGCACATGTCTAAGGAGGAGCGATGCCTAACCTCTTTCTTCTTCCAGAAAGTATTCTGGGTAGCATAAAAAGTCTTGGATTTACTCCTTTTGCTCACCGGGTGATGGTGTTCGCTCACACACGATGCACTAATTATGTTGTAGCTACCCGGTGAGCAAAAGGAGTAAATCCAAGACTTTTTATGTTTCCGCTGGGGACATCAGACGCCTACAGCCTGAATGTACAGCGCACATCAGGGCATCACAACATATCCGTCTGAGTAATGATGGTTGCGGCTACTGCAAGTTGTGTGATACCCGCAATAGTAGGTATGAGCCCACTTCGTTGAGGTAAGCCATGAGTTAAGCCCGCGATACATGACATGAAGGGGCGTGCTCCCGCGGGTTTGTACTCTGCGATTCAAACGCAGTTCTTGTTCTTAGGTTGTGGGAAGTGCCGTAAACCCGTGGGGTCCTTTGCAGAAAAAGAAGCTCGAGCCAACCTGAAACGTCAGGCGAACCACTTACATGCCGTGTTATTATTACTGCACCTCCGGGCAAGCGATGTTCTTCTGGAGATCATCATTGCAGTAATGGCAACGAGGTGGTCCGACGTGTGCGCTTTCGTTGTTGCCAATACCTGGGGGCTCACCAACTGATCGCGCATGAAATGACTTTCCACCACCCTGAAGGGATGTGTACATATATTCAGGCAGCAATGCTTCCATCTAAAAAAAATAAACGAATATAGCGTCCTGTGAGAGGAACCTTGTGCAGCTAATGGTACGTTGGTGGCTGGTGCTCCCCAACCCTGTTTAGCACAAGAATCACTGTTAACACTGCATCCAGAGCATCCCAGCAGACCTCATGCTTCAGAGAGAAAACGTCCGGCAAGAGCCAATATCAAGAATAGATTCGTCCGGCAACAACCAATATCAAGAAAAGATTCGCCGGACGCACTTGCTGGTGCAATTTGAGCGACACCCCCGCTAAATCAGGAAGGCGCCTTGCTCGCTCTGCCTTTGCCGGGTTGTGCATATATGTGTTTCCACCATCGGCCAGTAAGGTACCAGGCCTCTGTGGTAGTTGCTAAAGTGCTTTTTCCAACCTACGTTGCTCCGCGGACATCCGCGCAATTTAGGCACTTATGCACGCAAATAGCGTAGTGTTCTATGCGCCGCTGAAACCGTGCCCGTCAAATTGTAACATAGACGCTCTCCGTGTCTAACGGCACGTACATTCTTCGCAGTAACGAGTGGAGGCATTTTCTAAACTCCTGTTTCGCATTTACACTGAGACGCGTGTTGGTGTCATCAACACATGACCACACATCACACATGACCGGAGGCATTTTCTAAGCTCCTGTTTCGCATTTACACTGAGACGCGTGTTGGTGTCATCAACACATGACACGGTCCACGCACAATCTGGAGTTCAAAATAACAAGTTATATTTGCGCTGTTATAGTCTGCCTTAGGCAGAATAGATCAATGGCGCAGCATCCTATACAATGTGAACAAGGGTAGATCGGTGGGGCCGTTCAATGCTTGCATTGTGAATGCACAACCTAACGCATTTTTCTTGACTCACTAGCTGTGTGACGTGGTCCTCCGCTACGCAGGCCAAGACGCAATTATTTCTGTCTACTATAAACACAAACGGTTAGCTTAAAGTGTAAAACTTTTGGGCTCCTTTGTTCTTCCAAGGGGAAGTTGGACGCTTGCGAACAAACGAGAAGATATGCGCACTAGCTAAAGAATTTCAACGTCAAGGTTAAAGCGGCACGATTGATCGAGGATATACTGCGAAACGGTGCCAATAACTTCACGGAGAGTGCCAAAATTACCAGCATTCCCACACATGCCACGACGGTACTATATCTTATTCATATCGATATGGGCCACAGGACCATGTAGCACACCAGTAGCCAGGAAGCACTAGGTCAGAGTACAAGGGGAGAGATGTGCAAAAGATGTTGGAAGCGTTCATGCGACGTAGCTTAGCCAAGCGAAACTTACACTTCACTGAAAACTACGAAAGGCATTGATCGCCTGAGGTATGTGATGCACCAGCATGAACCTACTCAAAACCAGCAATAGCAAATGGATTGCAGATGTTTACTCAACAAGTCACCAAAGTGGAAAATACAAAGCTCCCACTTGAACCTTCGCATGGTTTTGCCTGCCAACACACTCAACAAATATACAACGCACGACCGTACCAGAGTAAGGGGTCTGTTGTAGGCGGCGGCTAATGCATTTTAGGCATCGTGCCATCATGGAGCCAACAAATAGGAATCATTCAGACGCTGGACCCCGGTACGCACAACCTAGTTGCCACGTCAACAGTGGAGATCGAGATAATTGCAAATGAAGTTTATTCAAAATACTATGCGACGCTGCAGGATTGCGTTGTGCACCTTCTGGACAATTAAACCATCAGCGGCACAGCATACCTCTGATGTCGGGTGCTATAGCGTTTGTATCAAAAATGATCAAATCGTAGCAACATATACTCACCCATATATGACTGCATATATGGCAACATATCCAATACGCCCATTGTCTCCGCACGCTTCCCATTTACTGTCGATACTCATTTTTGAAGTGCCTATTCCAGTGTCGTGTGCTCAAGGTGTCCCGAATCACTACACAGCCGTGAAGAAACCAGAGCAGCAGCAAGAATAGGGGCCAAACGGCCAGTGTGCACCTCTAACGCACAACGAAATAAACTACCCGAAACCGTAACCTGGCCGTGAAACTATTACTTGACTTGCTTGAATTTAGACTATACAGAATGGTATGGGTCCCTTGGGTGCATAGCAAAGGCGAACAAAAGAGTGCTTACACACGAGGTGGGACTCAATGAACGCACAGTGTGGTTTGTGCAACGTGAAATTAGCACTGACTGTATCCGTCTATGCCATCGTATTTGGGGTTTTCGCATGGCAGATAATTGCATGAGGCGAACAAGAGGAGGAGGTCGTTCTCGGGCTAACACATCTTCAGTTGCTTGACACAATAATGAGCTAATAGAACACCAAGCCTAACACGCTCGGTAGCAACACTAAGGGTTTATTCAAACGCGTGAAGACGGTTGGCTCGACATCCGGGCGTGCCGTAGGAGTTGGAGCTCCCTCGCATCCCCCTTTTCAACCTTTTTTGCTCGAGGCGGCAACGCCCAACTCCAAAACACAGCTGTCAAATTTTCAACACCTTGAGCCAAGCAGTCGGAGGCTAGCGATTGCCCCCGCAGCGTGCGGGATAGCCTCTATATGCCGCCTAACTCGCAAACTACCGGCAAATATAACAGAGGTATCAAGGAAGAAGACACTGAAGGAGGGCAGAAGAGCAGGATCAAAACACCAGGCTCTACGCAGGTACCTCTACCGCGGCAACCATTAAGCCGTGATCAGCATATGAACACGAAATATTAAAGCGAACCCCCACTGAGTGTCAAACTCACTCAAATATCCCTGAAGTCTTCTTGGCACTGCAAGATCGCGCACCCGCCAATCTACCAAGGAATCCATGCCTTCGGCGAACGTCAATTGGTGCACTTGCCATTCAAGCAAACACCAGCGGCGTGGGGTCTTCTCACCGCAACTACATAAAGCAGAAACATTCCCAGCTAGCATACAATTGTGCTTGAAAACACCCGCGCCACATGACGGAACAAGCACCCTAGTGGAAGGCCAGCGTGCTGCAAATACCTCTAAACGTGCAGGATGTCTTAGGCCAGTACATACTTTCTAGCGGGAAAAGCAACTAGTAGATTGTATCATACACGGTGCGAGAGATTTACTAACCGAGGCACATAACAGCAGCTACGTTTAAACCTTATGAGAGATCAAAGGCCACCTGCGGCAACGTCGAGGAAGCTGGCGGGAACTGCGGTCAACGCCGTAATTCACGTACGGCGTCTTTCCCACAAATGCATTGGAATGCCCGTTCTGCAAACACTGTATTGTAGTCGAAGGACCCCTACTATCCTGAGTCTGGAAGCATAAAACACGTTCATAGCTATTGACGAGAACCTAGTAACTAAGGGTCTACAGGCTACCTTCGCATGTCCTTCAGTAAAACGAAACTTCATATTGACAACGCACATTTGCACTACTATAATCAGTCTTACGGCCTTTTACGTAGTCGAACACTAGCTGTTTCACTGCATCTCCAGACCGGACCCGCTCACAACATAATGGTATACTTTCGGGCAATGTTCACCGGTGTAGCGGGAGGCTAAACAATAAATCTGTCGGCCTTGCCATTCCCGCCTGTAAAACCAGAAGCTCCCACGACAATGGCGCATTCCTGAAGAGAGATCCATGGCCTTGTTGTGTACTAGCTGTATGCACAACGCCGGCTACCTCAGACGAGGCGGTGCCTTGCTTCAGGTTCATTCTCTGCTTGAACAAATTAACTGAGATTTTAGGCTGAACAGCATTCCATTGCTCACGACGCACCTATGGAATGGCGATGGCTAAGGCCCCGGTGGTTTGTGACCCAGGAGTCTCGCACATGCCTCGGCGAAAGCAAATGTGGGCAGCGTCGCGTTGAGGTGGGATCCCCGCTTGCCAAAATAGAGGCAGTCTGACGGCCTGTGCTGCGGTTGAGCAAACGGCTTCAGAGTAGCTCAGATCCAACCCGCCCACAAATGAATGCTATACAGGTAAGCCCTGTTACTGTATTTTATGACTGCACTGCTCTGTTACGACAGTCCCCAATGGCGGCAAGTGCCCAAAGGGCCATAATTATTGCAGCACACAGTCCCGTGTGGATATTCATATACAACATGCAAATCGTCTGTTTCTTTAACCACAAGCCTAAATAAGTTGACAAATGTGACAGACGGTAATATAAAACTTGCATAATGTACCAATTGACATCCACCAATGTATAATATTCACAATTATCAAGAAACGACTAATCGCCCACGTTCTTACTTGCAGTACAACTTCCCCGTTTAATGAAAATGCCGCCATAAATACAACTCCATGCGGCCATGCCGTACCGGCTGAGTGTCCAACGTCGAAACGAACGGACACGCAGGTGCCATGCTTTAGCATCAGCTTGCTGAGATTTTGAATGCACCGAAAATTGGACTATCGTCCTTCGTACCGTGCGGCGTAAGCACTACAGTCAAATGCGGTGCAGCCGTTAAATGCATGTGGCTGAGAAATCCGACCAACCAGACATACGTACCGATGTGACGCGATTGCGCAATGGCAACATCGGAGTTGCGTACTGTCTCATAATCCTACAACATAATGGATATGACAAAATGTATATGTGGGATCACGGGTCACCAATGCGTATGCATATGCTCCCGCACAGATGCCGACATGCCACTATAACGAGCCCATATCGTGATTGCACCTCGTCGTCAGCACAGCAGAGCTGTCGCCCTAGAGAATGAGGAGACACAAACAGCAGATCAGACTCTCCCCCGCTCGCCGTCCGCTAAAACATGGACAGTCTTCCTCAACAACCTGCATGGACGATGTGCAGGCAGGTTGTGCCCAACATAGATGTCAAAAGCTAGCCTACGTCAACACCTTAGTGCAGTGCATATCGAACATGAATGAGGCTGGGCAACGACAGTGAGAGGTCCACCACATTTTCTCTTGTCGGAAAACCGGACTCCTCACCGACAAGCCTGAGCTCCCGAACAGAGCCCCGCCTCTCCATGACGTACCGTCTGAATGCGCAACGTCAAAAGGCGCCGAAGAGGGGTTACGATGATTCAACCTCCCTTCTCTCCCTCCTTCCTTTCACCCAACACATGAGGTTTTGGCAGCGTTTTATTCGACTAGGGTGCTCACGGCGCACGGGCACACGATAGGGAGAACGACAGTCATATTTTCGGTGCAAACGTAAAACCTTGCCTGCGAGCAATATACGCAAATGCTGCGGACC
>NW_013566674.1:0-19837 GCF_000499605.1 Eimeria maxima | reverse complement strand
TATATATATATATATATATATATATATATCCATCTAATATTTATAGGAACGGGCAGATAGGCGCCAAAAATGCAGACACAATGAGGCTTAACGCAAACTGACAAACAAACACGCACAGAGAGTGAGAAACGAACAATGTTGGGCACTGGAGAAGCCTAAGGAAGCGACGCTGCCTTCCTGTCAAAGACGCCTCCGCCTCGGCTGTTCGCCGGCGCTCAGGAATACTTCCGTCACCGATAGCGTCACCGTCGCGCCTTCCAAAGGGACCGTAGCCTGCACGCGGCGATTTGACACACATGCAGAAAGTGAGATTGGTGTTAGGCGCCTTACATGATGGCCTGGTGTTCTTGACATTCCTATTGACAATTTTGTCTCCAACACGTTTGGGAAGAAAAACCAGAAACAACGGCTGCAGATGAGGTGCAGTGAAAATCCCACTTTGGTGTACTTTCAGATAGTGCGCCCGCCGTCGCATTTGTTCTACGCTTTTGATTGCAAGTGTACACCGACTATTGTGCTGCACATTCTCGACGCATACTTGTGTTGTACTCCACGGATAGCATCTATGGGCTTCCACTCACCTTTTACCCAAACCAGTTGCGATAAAACACAGGCAGTGCGCATACATCAGTTGCTTGCAAGTTCTGCAACCGCATACGCACGGCGGAGGACTCCAGTGTAGGCACAGAACCGTCGGTGTAAGTGTTGCTGAGGCATTGCGTATATCCAAGCTGGCGACTATAGGATGCACATGTACTCTACCATTAATACTGGAAAAAGGCAAAATGCTTGCTCAGTCTGCCTCGCCAATTCGGCGATAACGCTGGTTAGGCTTGGTAAGTCAGGAAAAATCCAACAATCGTCTTCCGCAGCACATAGGATAGCGTCGTCGAAGTGTCTGGTACGGAATGAACGGCAGGAAGATTGGCGGTAATGTGCTCGTGCCATCAGTCGTTCTCTACGATGTCCACATAGGCAGTAAGGGACGGTCTTATACAACTCTGACCACCGCATTGGATAGCGGCTCGCCTGGCATAAGCTACGGCATTCTCGAACACACGTGATGTGTGCGTATTCGTGCTGCTGTATACAGAGCTGTCGGTGTCCACTCCATCTGGTTTTCAATGTGACATGTAATACATTATCTGAGTAGCAGTGACTGCTCTCCTTTTCCCAAATAGCTATTGTCGCAGGGGAAATATGTTGGGCACCGCCTGTTCGGCGTTCCCCGAAGAGGTGTCGTCGTGAAGGTGAGGGGCGTCTCTGTCCTAATCGGGACATTCATTCTTCTTTACTTTGGGAACAGTTAGTATGTCCCATTGCGTGACTACCCGCAACACGGGATACACTCGTACAGCCCTACTGCTGTTGGATGCTGGCACGGCGGAAACGCCCGTCGTTTCAGACAGTCTAGGCACTACAGTCGTATGCCTAAGCCATAGGTGCACTGCAAGCTTAGTCGTATGTCTAAGCCATAGGTGCACTGAGCTTGTGGGACTTTGCGGCAAGGCCACTTTGCTAGACGTGGTGAGACTGGCGTTCGTCATCTTTGTAGGGATGTAATTACCCGGCATGGGATTCCTTCAAACTGACTGTCCGAAATCAATTTGCATGGCAATCGCTGCTTGAGCAGCTCATGCGTGTCCAAACGCAAATCATTGGAATTGGTCGCAGATGCGCGGCTCAATAAGCGATTGTCCCCCAAGTTGATTCCGGGCATCAGTTGGATGGCGTGCACGGTGGTGCTTGAATTGAGTTTGGACATAGTCGTAGACATAGACATAGGTATATAAAAACTACAGAGACCGCACATTTTGGCTGATGGCATTAGCACTGGCAAATCGATTTAGGCACCCCTTGGGGACAACCAAGCCGATTGGCGAGAGATTGGGCACATCTCGGCTTGCGTCATTTAGACCGTACGAGAGGGCCGAATTCGACGTTGTGAAGCGGTGGCAAAACGACCCGTGCACAACCCAGTTGTGGGGCTATTCGTACTTTCGATGGCTATGTGGAGCGCGGCCGATGGGTAGTAATAGTTAAGCTCAACCGGCATTTTTCAATGGCTACTGACGATGGGGTCGTTTGTGCATGCCGTCAGCAGCGGCAGAGGACAACAGGGGTCGCTTCCGACTGGCCTTTCGAATGGGTCTCCCTAAACAAAAAGCAACAACCTAAGTCGGCGACAGCCATCCTAGTATGCAGCTTGTATCTGCTGCATTCGCGGATTTAGCAATTGAAGCGGGCACTGCGGGGTTTAGGCCCTTGAGCACGCGTCATCGTGAAGCTGCTGGACGATTCGGCGATAGGAGTTATCTCGCAATACACTGTCGGCGGGAATGTTCCAATATCCCAAATGGATTGCACTCCTAGTGCGGTGTGCTCTGTATCTTGGTCCTGATGTGTATTCAGGCTGTACGGGAGCCTTACATTGACGTTTCGGCGCCAACAGTAATTTGCCCGTTGCACTCTGATATATCCAAACTGTTTTGTTTCGGAAAAACAGAACCGACTGGGACAATACCGAAGGCGGAATTTGCCAGTGCCAGGTAACTGGCATTACAAAAAACTGTTTGCAACCGCCTTCGTCGTCGTCCCAGTGGGTAGAGTTTCTGCAGTGGCATTGCGAGGATCAGTTGGTGCGTTACTTTGACCTGGTGCCAATTCACTCCGTATGAGGTTCAACAGGCGTCCTAAAGGTGGTTCCGTGCAATTTATTTTGCGGCGCAGACATTACTGAAGACGAGTGACCGCTCTTCACTCTCGCTTAGGCAAGCGCATAGGCTGTTAAGGGACGGGGTCCGACACCCGCATAAGTCCACCCATGTTCGAGCGCCTACTAGACCGTGAGGCTGGCATTAAGCATGGTTGTACGAATATGACATGTCTGGTCTCCATTGATATGAAGCGCCTTCGGTCGAGCTCACCCAAGTTCTTCGGGCGCTGTACGTGCTCCATTTCCCACAGGCAAAAGGCCAATAGGTCAAAATGCGGATATCAGGCATTTCGAGCACAAGCGCAGAAGTGCAAGATTGCACAGCCATCACCACGCATCAAGCCACTTGCTTGCGAGAGTGCGCTTCAACATCAACTAGCATTGTCTCTGACCTGGGGACCATTCGGTTTAATAGGCGTGCTCAACGTTCTTGGGTGCACCTTGTTCTGCGGTGCAGACATCACTGCAGACGAATGACAGCTCTTCACTGCCGCTTAGGCAATCGCTTAAGCGGTAGTGTCCGATATCCCCATAAGACCACTGATGTCCGAGCGCGTAACAGGATGTGAGCCTGGCATTAGGCATGGCTGTACGAATTCGACTTGTGCGCTCTCCATCGATATGAATCGCATTTTGGCGACGTCAGCCGAGTTCTCTCAGCTTCATTTGCCTGCACTTGCCCAAGCACCCACTGCACTATACCCGTGGCCAGGAGGCCAATAAACCAAAATGCGGATATAGGAAAGTTCGCACACAAGTGCTGAAGTGCAGAATTGCACAGGAACTACTGGGGGTCCAGCCATTTGCTTGCGAGAGTGCACCTCAACACCGTCCTGCATTGACATGTTCACGGCATGCCGGTCTGTCTTCGCAGGGCAGTTCAATGTCTAGTACAAGAATCCATCTCGTTTGCACCTTTCAACGCCCTGCACACAGGCTGTATGGAGCAGTCACAATGCTATATGCACAAAGATACAGTCCCAGGAAATACGAAAAGCGGGAATAACTAGAATGTGGAAAATATAGCTTCCGAGATGGCTATTCCAATGTATGTATGCATGTTTGCCCTTAGCTGTTCTGCCACTACACAACAACAGAACGTGAGCCTGGCATTAGGCATTGCTGTACGAATTCGTCGTGTGCGCTCTCCATCTATATGAATCGCATTTTGGCGACGTCACCCAAGTTCTCTCAGCTTCATTTGCCTGCACGTGCCCAAGCACCCACTGGCAAAGAGGCCTATAAGGCAAAATGCGGATATCGGATAGTTCGAACACAAGTGCTGAGGTGCAGAATTGCGCATCCACCACCAGGTTTCCAACCATTTGCCTGCGAGAGTGCACCTCAACACCGTCCTGCGTTGACATGTTCACGACATGCCGGTCTGTCTTCGCTGGGCAGTTCGATGTCTAGTACAGGAGTCCATCTCGTTTGCACCTTTCAACGCCCTGCACACAGGCTGTATGGAGCAGTCACAGTGCTATATGTACAACGATACAGTCGCTAGAAAGGCTAGATGGGGGAATAACAAGAATGTGGAAAATATAGCTTCCGAGATGGCTATTTCAATGTATATATGCATGTTTGCCTCTAGCTGTTCTGCCACTCGAGTGCCAAAGAGAAACTGGGTTTGGTGGCATCCATTCAGAAGAGCAGTTTTCCCGCGTGTTCCCCTCTGTCCTTTACGAACAGATTGCATATTCAGCTATCGTGGAAACTGCAATGGAATACGGTTCATTTGCAGAAGTCTACAGATGGCAGTGCGCATGTGCCGGCGCAGCTTACTCTAGTAGACGGAGTGTGGAGTATTTCGCGTTTGTGGTTCTTGGAGTTGCGCATCCAGGCAGTACGCAAACTGATGTATCATTGCAGCGGAATGGACCTTTGTGATGTCTTCGTCGCAATAGCCACCTTTGTACTTGGCGTTAGGGCAGTAGTCGTGATGCGCACGGAATTATCTTCCCAATAAATCGCTCAGGTTGTGCGTGTTCCCTTCTAGGTCCTTTAGGAATGTATTGGATATTCAGCAATCGTGAGCACTGCAACGAAATGCTGTTCATTGCGTAAGGCTACAGATGGCAATGCGCAGATGCCGGCGTAGCACATGCTAGAGCATGGAGAGTGGAGTCCACTCTTGTCTCTGGTGGTTCGAGTTGCGCATCCAGGGAGTACGTTGATAGGTGTATTATGATGTGAAGCTTTGTGATGCCTGTGTCGCAGTAGCCACCCTTGTACATGGCTTTAGGGCGGTAATGGTGATGAGCACGCAGTTGTCTGCTAAGTGAGAAGCTGACCGTATACGTGGTCCCGGGACAAATGTATTACATGTTCAGCAATCTTGAGCACTGCCATGGAATGCGTTTCATTTGTGGAGGCTGTGGAGAACTGTGCGAGTGTGCCGGCCCAGCATAGGCTAGAGCATGGAGAGTGAAGCCCGATTCCTCTGTAGCTGTTGGAGTTGCGCCTCCAGGCGGTAAGGGGATAGATGCATCTTTGCAACGGAATGAACCTTTGTGATGTCTGCGTCGGTATAACCACGCATGTACGTGGCTTTAGGGCGGTAATGATGACGAGCACCGAATTGTCTGCTACATGAAGCGCACACCTTCTGCTTGGTCCCCTCTAGGACCTTGACGACTATATTACATACTCAGCAATCGTGAGCACTGCAATGGAATGCGGTTCATTTGTGGAGGCTGTGGAGGGCAATGCGCGTGTTCCGGCGCAGCTTACTGTTGTGGATGGAGAGCGGAGTCCGTCCTGTCTGTGGCTCTTGGAATTGCGCATATAGGCAGTACGGCGACAGATATATCATGGCAACGTGATAACCACCGAATTGTCGGCTAAATGGAGTGCTCAACTTCCTCGTTGTCCCTGCTAGGTTATTGACGAATGGATTACATAGTCAGCTAGGCAAGGCTACAGACGGCAGTGCGCATATGCCAACGCAGCCTACTCTAGCGGGTGGGAAGTGGATTCCTTCTCGTCTGTGGCTCTTGGAGTTGCGCATCCAGGGAGTAAGCCGATAGGTGTATTGTTGTAACGGAATGAACGTTTGTGATGTCATTGTCTTCATAGCGACGCTTTTTCTTGGGTTTAGGGCGATAACGGTGATGATCACAGTATGTATTGCATATTCAGCTTTTGCGAGCACTGCAATTGAGTGCGGTTCATTTGTGCAAGGCTACAGATGGCAATGCGCATATGCCGTGGCAGCCTACTCTAGTCGATGGAGAGTGGAATCCTTCTCGTCTGTGGCTCTTGGAGTTGGACATCCAGCCAGTACGAAAACAGATGCATTGATCATTGTAACGGAATGAACTTTTGCGATACCGTCGTTTCAATTGCCACCTTTCTACTTGGCTTTATAGCGGTAATAATGAGCACCAAATCATCTGCCCAAATCATCGCCCAGATAGTGCGTGGTCATATCTTGTTCCTTCGCGAATGGATTCCATATTGAGCAATTGTGAGCACTGCGTTGCATTGGTGGAGGCTGCGTAGGACAGTGCGCATGAGCCGGCGCAGCATCTGTGGCTCTTGGAGTTGCGCATCCAGGGAGTACGTCGATAGGTATATGCTATTGACAAAGTGAAGCATTGCGATGTAGTCGTCGCAGTAGCGACCCTTTGTACCTGGCGGTCATGATGATGAACACGGAATTTTCTGCTTAATGAAGCGCTCAGCTTCTGCGTGGTCACCTTTGGGTCCTTGACGAATGTATTACATATTCAGCAATCGTTAGCACTGCGGTGGAATGCGGTTCATTTGTAGAGGCTGCGGATGGAAGTGGGCATGTGGCGGCGCAGCATACGCCAGAGAATGGAGAGTGGAGCCTCTCTTGTCTGTATATCTTGGAGCTGCGCCTCCAGGAAGTAAGGGGATAGATGGATCATTGCAACTGAGTGACCCATCGTGATGGCTTCGTCGCAATAGCCATTTGCCGTCTTGGATTGAGGGCGATAATGATGATAGGTATGGGATTGTTTGCCCAATGAACTGCCTAGCTGTCCGTGCTAGTTCCTTTACGAATGTATTATATATTTAGCAACCGCGTGCACTGCAGTGGAATACCTTTGCAGAAGCCTACCGATAGCAATGTGGATGTGCCAGCGCAGCTTACTCTAGTGGATGGAGAGTGGAGTGCTTCCCGTCTGTGGAGGTTGGAGCTGCTCTTCCAGGCAGTAAGAGGGTATACGTATCAGTGCAACGTAATGGGAGCGGAATTTGTTGCTCAATGAACCTTTCGCCTTCAGCGTGGCCCTAGCTAGGTGCTTGAAGATTGGAATGGATGTTCTGCAATTGTGAGCACTGTATGGAGTGCATTTCGTTTGCGGAATGCTGCAGATGGCAGTGCGCATGTGCCGGCGCAGCATAGGCTAGAGCATGGAGAGTGGAGTCTTGCTCGTCTGTGGCTCTTGGAGTCGCGCCTCCAGGCAGTAAGATGGTAGATATATCATTGCGATGGATCGTGCCTTCGTCGCAAAAGCCACAGTTGTTCTTATATTTGTCAAGGGCCTCGAATGGGCATGTAGGTGAGCGCTTCATTTAGCCGAAAATTCCATGCAATCACTATTACCGCCCTAAAGCCATTACTAGGCCTACTACTAGGCCCTTGACAAATGTACTACATGCCCCGCCTAGGCCCTTGACAAATATATTACATATTCACCAATGGCGAGCACTGCAATGGAATGCTGTTCTTTTGCGGAATGCTACAGATGGCAGTCTGCATGTGCCGCCGCAGCACAGGCTAGAACATGGAGAGTGCAGTCTTCCTCGTCTGTCTTGCTCTTGCCGTTGCGCCTCCAGGCAGTACGTTGATAGGTGTATTATGTTAATGATGTGAACATTGGTGATATCTTCGTTGCAGTAGCCACCATTGTACCTGGCTTTAGGGCGGTAATGGTGAAGAGCACGGATTTGTCTGCTAAATGAGACGCTGATCTTCTCCGTGGTCCCGTTTAGGCCCTTGACGAATGTATGACGTGTTCAGCAATCGTGAGCACTGCCATGGAATGCGGTTCATTTGCGGAAGGCTACAGATGGCAGTGTGCATGTGCCGGCACAGCGTAGGCTAGAGCATGGAGAGTGGATTCTTTGTCGTCTGTGTATCGTGGAGTTGCGCATCCAGAAAGTAAGCCAATAAATTTTTCCTTTGCAACGCATTGCCCCTTTGGGATGTCGTCTTCTAAGTAGCCACGCTTGTTCATGGGTTTAGGGCGATAACAGTGATGAGCACGGAATTGTCTGCTCAGTGAACCTCTCACCTTATGCAAGCTCCCTTCTAGGTTCTTGACGAATGTATTATATATTTAGCACTCGCGCGTGCACTGCAATGGAATGCGGCTCATTTGTGGAGGGGTACAGATGGCAATGCGCATGTGCCGGCACAGCGTACTCTGGTACACGCATGCTGGACGCCTTCTCATGTGTTGGTCTTGGACTTGCAGATGCAGGCAGTAAGGCGATAGATGTTCCATGGCAACGTGAAAAACACGCAATCGTCTGCTCAAGGAACCTCTCACATTCGGCATGGGTCCGTCTAGGTCCTTTAATGGGTTACGTATTCAGCAATCGTGAGCACTGCAATGGAATGCTGTTCATCTGCGGAAGGCTACAGATGGCAATGTGCATGTGCCTGCGCAGGTTACTCAAGTGGGTATAGAGTGGAGCCCTTCCGTCTGTGAACCATGACGTTCCCCGTCCAGGAAGTACGCTGATAGGTGTTTCATTTCAACAGTGTGAACGCTTGCGATGTCTTCGTAGGAATAGCCATGCTTGTTCATGGGTGGAGGGCGGTAATGATGATGAGCACGGAATTGTCTGCAAAGCGAATCGATGTGCTTCTGCGGTGTGATATCTAGGTCTTTAACGAATATATTGCATATTCACTCAACATTCGTGAGCAACGCAATGCAATGAGGTTCATTTGTGGTAGGCTACAGATGGCAGTGCGCATGTGCCGGCGAAGCAAAGCGTGGAGCATGGAGAGCGATTTCTGTCTCGTCCGTTTATCTTGGAGTTGCGCATCCAGGCTGTAAGCAGAGAGAGGTATAACTGCAACGGGAGCGCCCTAAACTCAAGTACAAGCGTGGCAACGTCATCGCAATAGCGTTGCTATTGAGACGACGACATCAAAAAGGTTCACGTGCTAGACGAAGCGCTCAGCTTCTCCATGATTTAACCTATGCTGCGCTGGCATATGCTCGCTGCCATCTGATCACGGAGAGTGGAGTTCTCGTATGTGGCTCTTGAAGTTGTGCATCCAGGGAGTAAGCCGATAGATGTATCAATGTAACGGAATGAACCTTTGTGATGCCTTCGTCGCAAAAGCCATGCTTGTCTATGGCGTTAGGGCGGTAATGGTGATTAACACGGAATTGTCTCCCCAATGAACCGCCCAGCGACTCTTTGGTTCCTTCGTGGTTCTTGACGAATGTATTGTACATTCAGCTGTTGTGAGCAACGCAATGCAATACGGTTCATTTGCGGAAGGCTACAGGTGGCAGCGCGCATGTGCCTGTCTAGTTGATGGATAGTGCAGTCCTTTCTCGTCTGTGGATCTTGGAGTTGCACATCCAGGCAGTACGTAGACAGGTTTATCCCTTTAGCGGTGTGAACCTTTGCGATGTCTTCGTCGCAATAGCCATGCATGGCGGTAATGGTGATGAGCACGGAATTGTCTCCCCAATGAACCGACCAGGTTCCTCTAGTGGATGGATAGTGGAGTCCTTCTCGTCTGTGGCTCTGGGCGTTGCGGATCCAGTTAGTACGGCGAAAGGTGTATCGTCTTAGCTCTGTGATTTGTTGCAATTTCTTCGTCGAAGTAACTATGCTTGCACTTGGTTTTAGGGTGATAATGATGATGGACCTTAGTTGTCTCTTGGTCAGAATAGGCATGCTTGTACTTATTTGTGCACTTCCCGAAGCAGCACGTAAGTGTTCTTCTCCTGCTGACCGAGGGAATGGGCGCCTCTGCGCGGTTTCCTTGTACACATCCACAGGGTAGTCCTGCATCACCTTTTCCAAAGTGCGCCATGAGCAAGACAGTCGAATGCGATGGGGTAAAGCGTGCGCTTGTAGGCGGAGGCCTGGGATGACCGTGAAAAGTGGTAGTGGCTGATCTGTTTCTCGCCGTTGTGCGTGCAGCCAGTACGAATTGCGGACGTGCTGTTAGTGTGTAAAAGCCCTCGCACGGTGAATCTGCAATCACAACGGGATGGCGGTGGATCAATCTGTCGGACTGCGTATTGCCATATCAACTATCGACGGAATGAATTTATGCGAACATGGGTATATTTCGTGCTGATGGTGTGCGCTTAACGCAGGCAACGGGAGGGCCAGCTGTGCTTGGCAGGCCAAAGATATGCTTTCCATGCTGCGGCAGGTGCACAGAGGAGCCTCTGCAGCACTGTTTATGGTTAAACTGCATTTGAC
Source organism: Eimeria maxima (assembly GCF_000499605.1). Lineage (NCBI taxonomy): Eukaryota > Apicomplexa > Conoidasida > Eucoccidiorida > Eimeriidae > Eimeria > Eimeria maxima. Next base: position 9,681 of record NW_013566674.1, on the reverse strand, counting down.
TGTTTGCACTGCCCTTGGCTCTCATAGCCATCCAGTTTGCTATCGAACCCCTACAGGCTTCCGCTGTAGGTGGTTTCGCCTATTTGTTGCTCCGCAAACTAAAATCGGACTCTAAATCTGCAAGCGAACCTCTGGCTCCTTTCTGATGACAAGAGGTTAATGCATCCAGCGATGAACCGATGCTTTGCGTTTTCGTGCCAAGCTGTTGACAGTGGAAAGGGAACCTTCCACGGGCTTCAGCCTTCCGCGGTAAAACGGTTCCGCCGATGGTGCATTCAGAGAGTACGGCAGGCATACAACCCCATAATCGCACCAACGTTATGTTGTTTGCTGCAGTGGACGGGCATTTCGAAACGCCTTCTGTCAGCATGAGGATTCGGCTGTAGGCGGATTGCTACGGGCGAGCCTTTGCAATCTGTTCACTGTACTTGGGTGTGTGTGGAGCGGCGCAGATCGTGCGTTGCCCTTTCGTGGTGATTGCCTACTCAGCCTGAATTCGTATAGCTGCGATCACTCGTTTTTATGGTTTTAGTATGACGCAACTGGGATCCTTCAGTATTGAACAACGCTGCGTGAGGCCGAAGTGGCTGTTGGCGCTCTTCTCTAAATGCAGCTTTCTCTTTTGTGGGACCCTCGGGATACGTCTCCGGTGATGACTAGCTTGGCGGCAAGGCTACATCTGGGTACTGCAGCAGCAAATGTTGCTTGCATTAGCAAAGACAGTTTGATATGACCAGCCGTGCTCTTTGCTGCGTATTTTCGTGCATGCGCACTACAATCATGCTGCGGCCAAGTTTCTCGTGGAGTCCGACACACCATATCTTCTTGCCACAGCATTGAAAGCCTACGCCTCTGCAGCGACGCACAATTGGACGTTTTCCTGCTACAGCCCGAGTGCCTAGGGAGAGTTCGGCTGAGAGCCTGAAGAGTGGGGATGGCTCTTCTGTGTTTCTCGGTGTTGTGAATGCAGAGAGTAAGGAGCGTGGCAGTCCACACACACACACAAACAGGGGTATACTCGTTTCCGCAGCATGATTCTGTGTATATATTAGCGACATAGCCTGCAGGTATACCATTTGCTTGTTGGCTGGTGAGGTGCAGGGTTACAGCGTTGTAAACAATGATCGATAACGTTACAGACAGTGAGACTAGTGTTTGGTAGCATTGTGCTGAGGGACGCATATTTTACCGTGTTGCGCTTGCACAAGTGTTTGCGCTGCATTTGCACACTACGCGATCGCTGAATCTGGCAAAGGGCAGGACACCACATTCATCACCTACGGTTTTCCGCAGACGCAAAATTTTGGCCCTTCACCCCGCATTGTTAGTTGTTTGTGCTGATGGGAGTGTATGCACCAGCGCCATAAGCTTGCTGGAGAGGGATGTGGAAGTTTACCGTGATGCAACCAATGCTCGTCCACGTGACAGGCAGTGAGGCTTACTTTGGCTGTCACTGTTCCTAGGGTATCCCACCACAGCGAAGTAAATTCGCTGGATCATGTTTCGGCAAGGGCGGCAGTATTATATATGATGTCGGGTCCAAACCAGACTCTGCCACGGCAATTCCAGCGTACGTAGACTGAGGCCAGGGAAAGCCTGGAGACTGGGAATTGCTCTTCTGTGTTTCTCGGCGTTTCACATGCAGCGCGTAAGGAGGGGGACAATGCACGTACAGGTGAAAAAAGGGTATTGCCGTTGCGCGGGCCTGCTGGGAGCTCGACGGGATCGTAGTGGACGAATCAGTCTTTGTTCTATGTACGTACTGTGGAGTACGTATATGCGGTATAGGACACACGTACAACCTTTGGCTGTTTCTAGGTGAGGTGCAAGGCTGCCGCGATGATTGATAGAGCACGTGACAGTCAGTGAGACTGGGGTAGTGCTGGATTTATACACTGCATGTCCGTGGCGCGGCTCAGCAGATTGGCGAACCAAATTCTGAAGACATGAACTTATGGGTGACCATCTGGCGGCGTTAGTTCCGTTGGATGCAGTGCCTGTAGTAGGGCAGCTCGGCCTGATCCAGCGGTTGCGTACAGTCTGAATCAACAAGATTCCGCAGTTCGGAATCCTGAGAGGCGTTCATCCGTCAGCGTACTTCTATAGATATGTATGCATTGGAAGCTGGAGAGTGCATCCGGCTACGAAACATGCTGGTGGAAACCCTTGCAGCTTGAGACTGTGCGCCATGCTTCCACTGTGGCTAGGATCGGAGGTCGTCGTCTGGAGTGATCGAGGGTGCCTGCCTTATTTGGCGGGGTCTACGCTCAGGCTCAGCCGTCCGCATCATGGGGCATGGATTAAATTGCCCAGTGGCTTCCCCATAAGGTTAATCATTATGGTTGGAGACTACAAGAAAACCAGGCGATAGAGTCTTGGTGCTAATGCATTCACGTTAGTGGACTCAGCTGGGGAAATGGATTTAACATAGTTTACTCTCGAGAGTAAACTATGTTAAATCCATGAATGCCTCAAACCATCCAGTTGCACTGCATTTGAAGATCAGGCATTATGCATGAAAGCGGCTCAGTACGTCGGGGAATTGGTGCACTTCTTGACCGCGTGTCGTGAAAGGTAGAGAGCGAAAGCCAAGCCAAGACTATAATGCTTGTTCCCTTTCGTGCGTTACTGTGGGGTACTGTTATCCGGCTGGCCATCTCAGCTCCCTTGCCCGCGGCGAATGAAGATGAAAGTCAGTGTCACGATGCCACTTTGTCCCTTGACGGAGGAACGGCTATGCGCAGTACCTTTCGATTAGGTTTTAGCCCTGAGGATTTTGGTTCGGACGTAAATTGTATTCGCAACGTTTGTGCAGTGGTTCTACGCTTGGTGCACCCAGGCAGTATGTATCGGCTTGCACCAATATTTGAATAAATGACCTGCAGGTGCACATATGGACATTAAATGCTTCGTGGGATCCCCCGTTGTACTAGGGTGGCCGGTTTCATACCTCCTGCTCGACGCAGTGATTTTTGCGCAAAATTTGTGGTCGATTGCTGTTAGTTGCGGCTGGTGTCCCCACCACCATGTATAGATGCACTGCATTGCTTGCTGAATGCGTCAGAAAGTATGCAATAACTCGTGTGTGTGTGGTTGTTGAGCTGCCTCCAAGATAATCTCGGCAGGACTCTGACGAGGGTGGAAGCCTGACTAATTGAATCCATCCAGGTACCGTGGTGCTGTCTACCATGCGCCAACAAGCCGGAAAGGTGGCTTCTAGCATTAAGCACAATTACGTACAGCCCACCGGGCGAGGTGCTCGCTCCTCTTGCACGTTGAGCAGTTTGATACTTGATACAGATGTTTCAATTCGTTGAACTTACTCAAACAGAATGTGCGCGATGCAAAACGGGTGCTTGTTCTGCACCCCATTAAGTTGTGCAGAAATGCTATACAGATTTTGACGGGTCACCAAAATCGTTGGCACAAAGAGCGGTATCACTTTGACATCAGGAGAACAAAAATGCTTTTATTTGCTGATCGATAATGAGCACCTTTAGCGAGTGAGCATTTCTTATGGGAACTCCAGATATGCCCTTCTAGCCATTCGTTGCACAATCGGGAATTCCCTCGCAGTGCACAGGCCCCGCTCTCCTCTTACCTTTGCAAAACGCGAATACTTATTCGTTAGCGTCTTCTTCTGTACGCCGGAGGAGCATACAATATAGCTGGTGCGCCATTCAGTGTTGATAACTACCACGTAAACGAATTTTGTCCCGCATGTAGAATGTAGACTTTGAAGTACGCTGAGGATTCAAGGCGATTCACATAAAATAGTATGGGTTGAAATGTACCTCAGATGACGCCGATATAACAGCACAACTGCAACCGGCTAGTTTCACTTGCAGAACGTGAGTGGGGTCTGCAGGCTGCTAACGGAAGAAGATAGACTACTCAAACGTATACAGAGTAGTCTACCTTCTTCCGAGCCGGGACATCCGTGAATGATTCTTGTTGACAATGCGCAGGGTGTATGTCTCGTGCAGTAAACACACAGGTTGTCTATGCTACAAAGTGGACCCACAGTTTCAGCGAGTGGCACAATTTAGGTATCAGTATTATCTGTGTGCTTGCCTAATAGACTGCGGTCAGTGCACTGTAGAGGGTTACTGTCCGACTGACGGATGCATGCGGATGCGAAATTTGCAGAAGGGGAGCGGAGGAGGTGTCTTAGTAATTGAGTGCTTCTGGCGTTCGGCGTGCTGCAGCAAGTGTGTTCCGCTATTATAGCCTGTGTATTGCTTGTTATAACGACTCACACAGGTGCGCCCGATCCAACAATGATACCGCGTTTTGTGCTCATAGTTGGGTTGAGGGCTACTTAGGTTTCCCTCCGCTAGCAGCCGAAAGTCCTCTGCATGAATCATGACTTCTCAATTGTTGGTTGAATAAATTTATATGCGACTTAACTAGGACATCACTAGTATATGCGTATGAGTATGCTATATATAAGGAGGTGGAAGGCAATCCCATACTCTATCTATTAGCTGGTAGGTTCTGCGGTGCTGACAAGCCGGCACCTTCATGGGTTCGGCCCGTAGGATATGCGGATATTTCATGTAGCCCCAAGGTGCAATGGAAGAGACACAACAAGCTGGCAGGGAAGGCGCTCAGACATCAAATATTGTCTGAGAGTTTTGCTATAGAACAGAGCTTCGGGCATTACGAAGCTGTGTGCTGTTGCTTCTACACTCCTACTGGATCCGCGTAGTGTGCTTGAGAACGTACAATGGAGCATTTCATGTTGGAGATATGCCCGGCATCCACGTCACGAAGTGGCATGCTTCCTCCGGTTTGCTTTTCTCCAAATAAGGTAATCCATACTATGAGTACTGCCAACGCTTGCGGGAACCAAGCCGAAGCGAGCTAATACGCACTATGGCTAGTGCCATCTAGTTATAGTCAATTCTCTGTGCCTGACTCGCGCTGTCCATACAGCCTGTAGGCTTCGTCTGCCTAGCAGAAACGTGAACAGCCTTAGATTTACATATCTTTCGCATAGGCGCACCGGGTACTATCATCGGCGGCAGTGGGAGCAACTTGCAAGCAATAAGCACACTTGCTGAACAGTCTGGGGGATTCTTTGATGGCGGTTCCCTGGTTCTCTGACTAGACCGTCTACATGCCGGTACGAATAGACGCAAGATCATGCAATGGCCCTACAGTCGGTACGCTTTGATATACTGTATCAGTTTCAAGCCGTTGAGTTCGTCATAACCTTTGAAGCACACAAGATGTACGATGACTGTAGCATATAATAGGCGACTCAAGCATAGACGCATAGGCGGGACAATGGGAAGGAGATGCACCCATGTGTTGCACAACAGTCCGTCACCGGAACAGGACGCCTAGATGTCCACGAGGTTCTTTGCGTGCCATTAACCAGTTTACGCTTGAGCTCTCATTCTACACGACTGTGTCCGATGCAACCTCAACATAGGTGCAGGACAAAGACAGGGAAGCGGTTGCTGTCCCTACTGCGCTTGTCACAGAATCCATACTCTGGTGCTCGGTCTTTTGACTTTACAACTCTGTTGGACTAGCGTATCTGCAATAACAACTCAGGTGGACTCGCGGACGTGCAAGGTCTTTATTCATTCTTAACCACTTGCATGCCATACATCCCCTACAGAAACGCAACGAATTCTCTTATGCATAGCGGTGATATATCAGCCCACAATCAATGAGCTATTCCCCCAGGATGATATCAGTACTCCATATTGAATGTGCTTTGGTACGCCAAAGAGAGTGCGTTAGGCCATCGAGAGACGAGCTAACTACCCTTCGTATACTGCGTGGCGTACGCAGCATTTTCCAATTGTGGGGCATTTCCCACGTCGACCCATTTCGATATTGCCTAAAAGTAAGGCGACGCCACGCTAGAGTGACAGACGTAACACGCTAGCCTGTCAATTAATGACGAATACGAAACATCATCTGGAATCCTAGATTGGTGACAACTAGAAACGTTGCCTTGGTTAGTTTGGTGGCAAGACTGGGTCTTCTGCCCAAACAACGGAACCTGCCTCTCGTACCCTTGTTCATTTGGAGTGTTGAAGAATGAAGCCAGAGTCTGCGTGCCTCACCAAAGTTGCACGGAGGCAGCACCGTTTGAGACATGCGGCTAAATACCAGCGAGTACGGCGCATGAAATCCTACATGGACACCAAGCAAATATTTCCACCGCCGGCAGTGTTAGCATTGTGCACTCCAGAACACACCAAAGTGTAGGGCACCGCTCGCCCAGCGAGTCCCTACACTCTCCAGTCGACTTAATGTAGAAAATTTGATCGATGATTTCCTGTTAATGTAGGAAATGGTCACCGGCCCCTATGGAGTCTCCTTCAAACGTTTCACGTTGTGCGTATGCGTGTAGTGGGTCTGTGACCATTATTGTAATCGGCCAGTGAAAAGCGGCACACAGTGTGTTCCTATGCCTCTAGCGGGTTTGTGACAATTATTCTAATGGGTCAGAGAAAAGCGGCACACACCTTTCAGAAATTGTCACAGGCCCCTATGGAGTCTCCTTCAAACGTCTCACGTTATGCGTATGCGTGTAGAGGATCTGTGAAAAGCGGTACACAGTGTGTTCCTATGCCTGTAGCGGGTCTGTGACAATTATTGTAATCGGTCAGTGAAAGGCGGCACACACCTTTCAACGGGATCAAAACTTTCTTCTTTCTATGGGGATTCAAAAATTCAGGTCGTATGTGAATGCATATGCAGTGTACCTTTTGAAGCATCAGTCGGCCTTCACCCCTGAAAAACACGAACAATGCACTTGTTGTCCAGGCATTCCCGGCATTGCCACCTACATTTGTTTGTCTACGCATTACGTCTCCAACTTGTCACTGCATGGTTTAAGCATAGAACGACCAGCAACAAGGCGACGTAATGTGTAGACAGTGCGTTGAATTCGACGTAGATGCGCATGATGGCATATTTACAGGGCTGTTGTTACTCCTAAACTAATTGCGGCAAGTGAACAGACCGTATTCTAAACAAATTGGGGCACGGACACGTGCCACAATTTGTGAAGAATACGGCAGTTCATTTGGCCGAAACAAGAGTGTTACGTTAGTACAAGAGGTGCGCGATTCGTTGGCTCTTATCAGCATTCAAGGCGGTTGACAAGCCCACTTCAATCAAGATTCCAGGCGTCGCAGCATTTAAGAAAATCTCATGAAAAGTGGAGTAGTATGGCCTGTCAGAATGTGTATGATTGACTGGCACTTTTGGCTGAAAGACCGAAATCAACTAGTATGGCCAGTCAGAAAGTATATGGTTTACTGACACTTTTGTTTCCGGTCTTTTCCTGGGAGTGCAGCTTGTGAGTCGAGCAACTTCATATTCCGATTGTTCAATGGAAAGGCAAGCGCATTGTCATTTAAACTAGGGCATTTGCCTTGAACAGTCGGAAAGGGAGTGTGGATGGTATTCTATAGAATCCATGCGTGTCTTTCAATATTGCCTGCTCGACGTTTCCCCTCCACAATTGAAACGAATATGGAATGTACTCGCACAAAGGATATTCCTTATGCGGATATCGAACTCCATGCATGAATCCTAGACTGTAATAGGCAGAGGTGCACACACGAGCAGAAAGTGAGGCTCAATTGACCCCGATCAGTCCAATAATTTACCACCCAATCTGAGTACAGTTACAATACTGTGCATGAACACAGCGCAATGCCGTGTATGAGTTCACGCTGGTACGTGGACCAAAAAATTGCTCATCTGTTGGCAGAGTCCGGATCCGTCCAGTTCGTGGGCAGGAAAGGCTGCAGCGAGCTTTTGAACTTTATGCGACCCACCCAGGATGTATGCCTTCATATAACCTTCAGTGAGGCACTAGGTGCCATATGCTGTTTTCCAGTATTCTTTACATTTTCGCAAAAACGGTTTGTTTGCTCTGTCGGTTCGCAAAGCATTCGGCATGCTCTGGCATCCGTTGTGGACAGACCGTAGGTCTCGAGTTGTAGCTGCGTACGATGTGTCTATCACGGAGCCGCTGGTGTTCTTGATTGTGCTGTCCATCCCATGGTTCAGCGTATTGTAGCTCTATTTGAAGTACTTGGTGCTGATATCTGCAACGCTGCACACTGCGTATAGGGGTTCAGAACAAGCGACATTTTTTCCGTCGAGCGTCTAGAATGGAATGGAACACGGCGGGTCCATTGATAGATTATGTTCAGTGGACACCGATGTGTGTATTTGCAACTGGGGGGGAACAGCGCGTACGTTGCAGACACTGCCTAGGATACAGCTAGTTCTCGAGGTAGTGCACGTAGTGCACGAGAGATGTCTTTACTCAAAAGGCTGTTGGCGGACCTTTTCAACGACGGTATATATTAATACGGCGACGTCATCCACAAGGAAACGTGCCTATACTCATCATTTGAAAGAAGCGCTCCAATGGAGTCTCTGCCATACGCATTGTCCTGCCCTTAAGCCTTTGCCACATACATACGAGTGTCGCCCCCTCGTCACCGCGGTGGGCAAAACTGGCCGAGCATGTCCCAGATCGTTCAGTGACGTCCAACGATTTTGCATTATGAAGCTCTAAGGATTGGAACATGGCGGGTCCCCAGATAGACTGTGTTCAATGGACAACCAGGTGTGTATTTGGACTGCGGGGAAACAGACCGTACGTTGGAGACACTACCTAGCACTACCTACCAGAGATACGTACCTTTGTATGTGTGCGTACACGTAGTGCACGTCGAGACGACCTTACTCAAAAGGCTGTTCACTCTAAACGTAGGGCGACGTCATCCACAAGGAAACGTGCCTATATTGATCAGTTGAACACAGCGCACGAATGGAGTCTCTGCCGTAAATATTATCCTGCTCTTGTGCCTTTGCCACTTACACACGCGTGTCCGCACTACGTCACCGCGCTGGGCAGTACAGGTCGAACGTCTCCTAGATCGTTCAGTGACGCCAACAAATTATGCACTGTGAAGTGATGCACATACAGTTTGTACGTCGTCCGCTGCTAGTGGATGCTTCCAGTATTGACGTTATATGTTGACATTCCATGTCCCAGTTGCTTGTACACTGTAGAAAGAAAACAGCGAAGAGCGGCAGCAGCTTTGTGGATGATGCAAAAGCTGCCATTTGTCCTCTGTGACTGAAAAGCCTTGAATTGGTAGTTGCATCCGTAATGCACAGGACGTATGTCTATTCTGAACCATAACTTCCTAGATTTGGTGGCATTCATAGCATTTGCTTGACCATGCTGTGGATCGCCCAGCTTCAGTGCATTCTGTGTTTAAAGGAGTGTCGTTGGTGGCAGTCCTTTCATATGGGGCGTTAGCATTGGCAAAATGGCGATCACTCAGCAAGACCCTCAGAAATGGATAGGCCTGCGGCGGGGAACAGGTGGTGAGCCGACCAGCTCAAGCAGCGAGTGGAACTAAAGTTACGGGAAACTTGGACGTCATGTGGCAGTCTGTCGACAACAAGATAGATTCTCGCTTGTCCTTGTGTATCACACGAAAACTGCTTAACCATTTAGACAATGAATTGGTAGGTGCAACTCCGTGTTCCACTCCACAGCAGTGAAGTATTGCTGCATGCTGCATTTTAAATGATTATGCTCTCAGGCGCAATAGACGACCCTTTAAGGCTTGGTTGTATCGCATCTGTGCCGACCATGCACTGACATGAACAAGCCAA
>NW_013566673.1:7500-16972 GCF_000499605.1 Eimeria maxima | reverse complement strand
TATATATATATATATATATATTATTCTCTGGGGTTTATATACTAACAATTTACTTTTTTTCCCTAAGTACCCTACACAACATCGACCCCACACTCCCGATCCCGACGCCCGATCCCACACGATCCCATACGATCCCCGACCCCACAGAACCGATCCCCGATCCCCTTCTCCCTCTCTCTTGCTGCAGCACGCGTCTTCTTCCTCTATAGCAGCAATAAAATAATAAATACGCTATATAAGAAACTGCAACTAGGAGTAGAAGGAAGCAGCAACTAGACAAATATACAATAATACTATCTATTTATTATTTATATTTATTTATTTATATTTATTTATTTATTTATTTATTTGTTGGCTTCCTTCCGCCGCTAAGAGGAATTAAGAAGAAGTTGTTACCCCTGCATGCAGCGGTCCTTTTTTCTTATGCATCTCCTCATCAAATAGGCCCGCTAGCTAGCTAGCTAGCTAGCTAGCCAGCAAGCTAGCTAGCCAACTAATTACACAACAAGCAAGGAAGCTAGCTAGCCAGCTAGCCAGCTAGCTAGGTAGCTAGGTAGCTAGCTAGCTAGCTAGCTATATAAGGTAGTAGTGGTATTAGGATATGCATAAGAAAGTGTATATATAAATATATATATATATAATATATAAATATATACATGCAAAGGTAGAGGAGAGTAAATATAAATAAAATATAAATAAATAAATAAATAAATATTTATTTATTTATTTATTTATATTTAATTAATATACATGATCAGGGAATAAGAATGCTGCATCCTTATTAGTTAATTTTTTATATACAGCAGCAAATGTCCATAACTTTTCCTCTAAATTATCTTTTGCCTTATCCTTTGGATCTAAATGTACCTTCATTAATTTAGATCCATCTGCCCGTACACGCCACCTGCATGCATGCATGCATGCAGCAGCAGCAGCAGCAGCAGCAGCAGCAGTAGTAGTAGTAGTAGTAGTAGCAGTAGTAGTAGTAGTAACAGCAACAGCAGCAGGTAATGAGGAAAAGCAACAGCAACAACAGCAGCAACAATAACAACAACCATCAACAACAACAGCAGCAGCAGCAGCAGCAACAAACAGCAAACAGCAAACAGCAAACAGCAGCAGCAGGAGCTTACCTTCTTCCTACTACCTCAGAGGGAGCAACAATATCATCAAGCATTGCATCTTGTACACTTGTTAATGTTCTTGATCTTGGTCGTACTTTTAGATTCTTCCTCTTATAGTCTAATCCTATTATATTACGCTGCAGCAGCAGCAGCAGCAGCAGCAGCAGCAGCAGCAGCAGGAGTAGCAGCAAATGAGATAGCAACAGGAGAGATAGGATTAGATGATGACAGCAGCAGCAGCAACAACAACAACAGCAGCAGATATATAGATATAACACACTATAAAACAATACGTATATACACATATATACATATACATATACATATACACAAATGTACGTATATACACACGTAGATATACACAAAGGAAAGCTTATTTATAAGTTATCCTTCTTTCCTTCCCTTGCTGCGGTGTATGTACACCTCACGTATACAACGAATCAGACAGTCATAAACAAGATTCACAGGAGCAGCAAGAGAAGCAGCAAGAGGAGCAGCAAGAGCAACAAGAGCAGCAGCAAGAGGGCGGTGCATAGACAGCAGAGGGAGGAGAAGAGCAAAGAAAATAGAGTAAGGCACCTCAATGGACAAAATAAAGAAGAAATAAAAATAAAAAGTAAATAAATAAATAAAATAAAAAGAAAAAACAGCAACAGGAACAGCAAATAGATGCTGTCGCTGCTGCGCTGCCCACACGAGTTGTTGCAGTTGCTGCTGCTGCTGCTGTTGCTGCTGGCGTATACCCCTCAATATATATATCAATAAAAAGATTTTTAATTAAATAATTAAAAAATAAAAAAACAAACAAAAAGAAAAAAAGTCATCAGTACAGCAGCAGCAGCAAATTCCCTCCCCCCCATCATAACCCCGCATCCTGTTGCTGCTGCTGAGGTGTATATACACCTCAGCAGCAACCAAAATAGAGCAGCAGCAGCAAATGCAGCAGCTTACTCGTAAGCAGATGTCCCTCCTTTTATTCTTTTCTTAAAGATGATTCATTTTTCTTACCCAACGTGGGGAGCAGCAGCAGCAGCAAGCAAACGGGGACCCCACTCGAGGGCTGCTGCTGCGCATGCATGCAGCAGCAGCCGCTCCCGCCGCAGCGCAGCCGCAGCCGCAGCCGCAGCCGCAACCGGAGCAGCAGCAGCAGCAGCAGCAGCAACTGCTGCTGCTGCTGCTGTCGTTTGCTGCTGGGGGCTGGCTGGTTGTTGTATTAATAACAATTTCTTAAGGATTTATATTTCTTATAAAATAATTTTCTTATTTCTTCTTATTGAGGTGTATATACACCTCAATTCTTTTTTTTTTCTTCTTTTATTTATTTTCTTCTTTTTTTCTTTATTTAATAAGCAGCTAGCAGCAAGCTGTCCTGCTGCTGCTGCTGCTGCTGCTGCTTGTGTCAGTTATTGTGTCTCTTCTTCTCTTCTTGCTGCTGCTTCCTGCTGCAGTTGACCTTCTTAACTCAAGACAAAAGGGAAGCAGCGTCTCTGCTGCAGCAGCAGCAGTTGCTGCTGCAGTAGCGTCAGCAGAAGCAACGACAACACACGCTGCAGCAGCAGCAGCAGCTGAAGCAGAAGCAGCAGAAGCAGCAACAGCAACGACACCACATGGACGTCGTCATCGACCAGCATCATCCGGACGTGACACACCAAGGCAGAAGCAGCAGAAGCAGCAGCAGCAGCAGCAGCAGGACCAGCTGCTGTTGCTGCTGTTGCTGCAGCAGCAGCCGATGTTGCCTTCCTTTGGATAATATACACCGCAATGTCGGGGGCACAAGGGCAGCAGCAGCAGCAGTTGCTGCTGCTGCTGCAGTACTTTGGTTTACCCCCTAGCTGCCGCTGCAGCAGCAAACTGCGCATGCGTTATGTGCTGCTAGCAAAGAAGACACACCCTGATCAGAGGCCAGCAGCAGCAGCAGCAGCAGCAGCAGCAGATTTCGCGCTGCTGCAGCAGAACTATGAACGGCTAAAGGCGCTGTTTGCCGAGGAAGCTGCTGCTGCTGCTGCACGCTCCTCTTATGGCAACTGGAGGGAGCAGCAGCAGCAGCAGCAGCGGCAGCAGCAGCAGCAGCAGCAGCAGCAGTACCGCCACCAGGGGCCTGCATACAAAGACCAATGGTGGTATCAACAGAGGCAGCAGCAGCAAAAGTATTGGCAAGAATGGGAGCAGCAGCAGCAGCAGCAGCAGCAATGGAGACGGCAGCAGCAGGCCAACAGCTGGGAAAGGTGGAGGGAGGAGTACTGGCGACATCAGCAGCAGCAGCAGCAGCAGCAGCAGCAGCAAGACATACCAATAAATGCTGCTAGAGGATTGGGTCTTGCCTTTGGTTTATCTTTTGCTGTATGGCTTACTTCTCCCTCCAGCAGCAGCAGCAGCAGCAGCAGCAGCAGCAGCAACAGAGGGGATAAGCTGCAGGAGCACCGGTTGCTGCAGCGGGAACAGGAGCAGCAGCAGCAGCAGCACCAGTACCGCATGCAGAAGCAAATGATGCTTAGGGAGTCAAGGAGGCAGCAGCTGCTTAAGCACATGAAATTGACTGACGAGTCTGGTAGCAGCAGCAGCAGCAGCAGCAACAACCGCCGCAGCAGCAGCAGACACAGCAGCAGCGACAGTAATCATTTGCACTACGTAGACTCGTGGGAGGACCCGAGCACCGTTGCTGCTGCTGCTGCTGCTGCTGCTGCTGCTGCTGCTGCTGTGGAGTTCATCGAAGACCCTGGCAGCACCCTTGCAGACAGCGATACCAGCAGCAACAGCAGCAGCAGCAGCTATCATGAAGCAGCAGCAGCAGAAGCAGCAGCAGCAGCAGCAGCAGCAGCAGCAGGACCTCCGCCCCACAGTAAGACGGCAGGCAACATCATCAACGGCGACGACTTTTATAAGTCGCGGGTCCGATTGTCCTCCTAGTCCTGCTGCTGCTGCTGCTGTTGCTGCTGCTGCTGTTGCTGCTGCTGCTGTTGCTGCTGCTGCTGTTGCTGCAGCTGCAGCACCGTTGCTGTAGGTGGTGTTAATGGGGGGTGTCTTTGCCTTTGTGTTTTGCTGCAATTGCTGCTGCTGCTCACACTGTAGCGAATGCCGTAGTCACTGTATGCTGCTGCTGCTGCTGTTGCTGCTGCTGCTGCTGTTGCTGCTGCTGGTGTTGGTGTTGCTGCATGTGCTGTTGCTGCTGCTGCTGCTGTTGTTGTTTGCAGTACATACACCGCGCAGTGCGGGTCGTGAAGAGACGCGACCCTGACAGATGCACAGGGGAGAAGGAGCAGCAGCAACAGCAGCAGCAGCAGCAGCAGGTGCACGATCAGCAGGAGCTGCTGCTGCAGCATATGGTGCAGCAGCAGTTGCTGCTGCAGCACGACCTAACAGAGCAGCAGCTGTTGCTGCACAACGAAGAGGGGAATTCAGCAGGCAGCAACAACTGGGGACAACTTTTGGCGTAGCAGCAGCAGCAGCAGCAGCAGCTGCTGCTGCAGCACCTGTATTATCCGCAGGCAGCAGCTGACGCATGCGTGTCTTTGCTGCTGCTGCTGCTGCTGCTGCTGTTGCTGCTGTGCATTCCCCATATGTTTTTCCGACATCTTTGTAGTTCGCTAGCTAGCTACATAGCTAGCTAGTTAGCTACATGGATAGCTAGCTAGCTAGCTAGCTAGCTACGTGGCTAGCTATGGAGGAGGAAGCAGACTCGTCAATGTGCTGCTGGCGCTTTTTTTTTTTGTTTATGTACAGCTAGCTAGCTAGCTAGCTAACTAGCTAGCTAGCTAGCTAGCTAGCCGCTGGGCTGCCGTGCCGGCAAAGAAGAGGGAAGATTCAACTCGCAATGATCGAGAGGGTTTAATCAAATTAACAACGAGGGTTTAGGGTTTATGATTAGGGTCTAGGGTTTAGGGTTTATGATTAGGGTTTAGGGCTAGGGTTTACGATTAGGGTTAAGGGTTTATGACTAGGGTTTATGATTAGGGTTTAGTATTGATGTTTCTTATTAGGGTTTAGTAAACCCTAAACCCTAATAAATATCCTTCTTAGGGTTTACTACTATTAGGGTTTACTATTAGGGTTTAGGGTTTACTGCTAGGGTTTAGGGTTTACTGCTAGGGTTTAGGGTTTACTGCTAGGGTTTAGGGTTTACGAGGGTTTAGGGTTTGCGTGGTCACCATAGAGAAACAACATAAGGGTTTTTCTTATTAAAGGACCGCCGCCCACAAACTATCAGCAGCAGCAGCAGCAGCCGTTGCTGCTGCTGCTGCTGCTTCTGCAGCAGCAGCCGCTGCAGCAAATGCAGCAGCAGCACCCTTGTTGGTGCTGCAGCAACTGCAGCAAATGCAGCAGCATCACGCTGGTTGCTGTTGTAGCAACTACAGCAACTGCAGCAAATACTTCTGCTGCTGCTGAGCATATTGCTGCTGCTGCTGCTGCTGCTGCTGCTGCTGCTGCTGCTTAGGCAGCTGTGGGCAGCAGCAAGACAAGACAAATGATTTGCTGCTGCATTTAGACGTCATCTCCCTCCATGTCCATATCCTTATCATCATCATCCTGCTGCTGCTGCTGCTGCTGCTGCTGCTGCTGCTCCTCTTTTGTTTCTTCTTCCTCCTCTATTGTCTCCTTTGATGCTGCTGCTGCTGCTTCTTTATCTGTCTCTCCTGCTGCTGCTGCTGCACTGTCGCTAGGCAGCACCGCTGTAGGGTGTATCATTTGCTGCAGCAGCAAAAACAAAACGCATGCAGCAGCAACGCCTCTCCCCTGCTGCTGCTGCTGCTGCTGTTGGACAGCTACCCAACTACCTAGCCACTAATACTATGCTAGCTACCTAGTTAATTAATTATCTAGCTAGCTAGCTAATTAGCTAGCTAGCTAGCTAGCTAGCTAGCTGTACGTACAGCAAGGCATCGAAGACGAATCCTCTTGATGCATTCGTTCTCCGCAACAGCGAAGTACGCCAACCTGCAGCAGCAGCAGCAACAACAGCAGCAGCAGCAGCAGCAATTGCAGCAGCAGAAGAAGCAAGAGAAATGAGCCTATTAACTGCAGCGAACTATCCACAAGAGGCAAGCAATAAGTTTTTCCTACGCTCTTGTTGCAGCAGCAGCAACAGCAGCAGCAGCAACAGCAACAGCAGAGCAGCAGCAGCAGCAGCAGCAGCAGCAGCAGGTCCTCCTCACCTGCTGTAGTGTCCCACATGGGACGCCAAAGTATCTCTCTGAATATTTGTCCCCCAATCCCTGAGCAGCAGCAGCAGCAGCAGCACGACAACGAGCAGCAAATACAGCAGCAGCACCAGCAAGAGCAGCAACAGTAGGTGCAGCAGGAGCAGCAGCAGCAATTGGGGTGTACGTACAGCTTAGTAGTGTCTGCATTTCCTGTTCCTGGATATTTACTCTGCAGATGCTGCAGTTGGGAGTTGATAGTAAATCGATCCATGTTAGACATTTTCGCGGTGCTGCAGCAGCAGCAGCAGCAGCAGCAGCAGCTGCAGCAGCAAATGAAGCAAGAAGGATGGAGGGCAGGACGACTGCAGCACCTGCTGCTGCAGCAAAAGAAACCTCAGGATGCTAAAGGATGTGTCTTGGTACTAGCGGTTGCTCTATGGGCAACTCGCGTGCTGCTGCTGCTGCTGCTGCTGCTGCTGTTGTTGTTGTTGTTGTTGCTGCTGCTGTTGCTGTTGCTGCTGCTGCTCCCTCCTTGTGTCTACTGCACGCCCTATTTGCTTCCCTTTAAAAACGATTACTGGGGGAAGCAACTTCGTTGTGGTGTATGCTCAGGTTGAACCCAGCAGCTGCTGCTGCAGCAGCACGAGCAGCAGTAGCAGCAAGAGCAGCAGCAGCAGCGGCAGCAGCACCTGATGCAGCCTCTTTAAGAGGAGAAGACAAAAGCACAAAATTAAATTTTAAATGCTGCAGCAAAAAAAAAGGAAAAAAGAAGAGTTGCCTTTGCTGCCACGCAGCACGCGGGCAGCAGCAGCAGCAGCAGCAGCAGCAGCATCGTTTGCTGCAGCAGCATAAAAGATGGGCCTGTATATATAATACATTATTATCTTACATTTGCTGCTGCTGCAGCTCCGCCAACATAGCAGTACCAGCAGCAGCTGCAGCGGCTGCTGCTGCTGCTGCTGCTTATACACCGGAAGTGGATTAGCAGGCGGGAGGCAATGAGGCAGCAGCACAGCCTGCATCTGCATGCGCTGCTGCTGCTGCTGCTGTTGCTGCTGCTGCTGCTCCCTTCTAGAGCAACTTGCCGTACTGCCCATGTGTATGTAGAGCATCGTCCTCCCCTTCCCGCAGCAGGAGGAGCAGCAACTGCAGCAGCAGCAGCAGCAGCAGCAGCAGGAGCTCCTGCTCCTGCTGCTGCTGCTGCAGATACTGCAGCAACTCCTCCAGCAGGTTTTCTACTATGTGGGGTTCCGTCGCAGCAGCAGCAGCATGCATGCGGCAGCAGCAGGCGATACACCACAACAACTACCAGCAGCAGCAGCAACAGCAGCAACAGCAGCAGCAGCAGCAACAGCAGCAGCAGCAGTAACTGTGGTGCCCTGCTGCTGCAGATGGCATCTAGTAGACCTAAGGATAGACAACCAGGTACTCGTTACCTGCAGCGCATGCGCCGTCAGCATTACGAGCTGCGTGTGGGGCTGCAGCAGAAGAATAGGTGCCTATACACCGCATTCCCTATAGAGGAACAACAAGAAAAACAACAGCAGCAACAGCAGCAAAAACTGCAGCAGCTGCAGCAACAATTCCCCCCTACACTGCAGCAAATAAGAATACCTATTAATAAACAAAAAAAAAGAAAAAAAAAAATAATTGAGGAAAAAACAAGAATAGTATATAGGCAAATAAAAAAACATCAGCAGCAAATATTACCGCTACTGCTGCAGCAGCAGCAGCAGCAACAAATTGTATTAACACAACAGCAGCAGCAAACTGTTAATGCTGCTGCTTATGCACATGAGGAAGCTATTCATGATCGTGTATGGTAAGCTGCACACTCTTCTGCTGCTGCTGCTGCTGCTAGTCCTGGTACTTATGCTGCTGCTGCTGCTGCTGCTCATATTGCTGCTGCTGCTGCTGCTGCTGCTGCTGCTGTGTGTACACCGCAGGCGCTCCTTTATTAATACGCGGGTTATACCTCGTCTTGCTCTGCTGGCGCAGCAGCAGGAGGAGACGGCGCAGCAGCAGTTTGATGCGCTGCAGCAGCAGCAGCAGGAGCTGCAGCAGCAACTGCAGCAGGAGCTGCAGCAGGACGGAACCGTGCTGCAGCATGTACAAGGTATACAGGCATTAAAGAAATCGGTGCGGCAACGCAGCAGCAGCAGCAGCAGCAGCAACTACTACCTACAGGAGCAGCAGCAGCTGCATGCAGTACTAGGTCTAAGAGTTCCTGTTGCAGTCATGGGACCAGCAGCAGCAGCAGCAGCAGCAGATGCAGCAGCAAAAATGAGACGTCTTGCGCAACAAACAAGGAAGGTAATATATTATAACCAACTCTTGCTGCTGTTGCTTTGTTGTTGCTGCTGCTGCTGCTGTTGGTGCTTCTGCTGCTGCTGTTGCTGTTGCTGCTGCTGCTGTGGCTGCTGCTGCAGTTGCTGGTGTTTCCTAAAGAAGCAGCAGCAATATGATCAAGATTAGTTGATTAGTTGCATGCATTGTACCTCCCTGCTGCCCCATTTGCTGCTGCTGCTGTTGCTGCTGCTGCTGCTGTTGCTGCTGCTGCTGTTGCTGCTGCTGCTGTTGCTGCTGCTGCTGCAGCCATTTCTTCAATTTGTGGTGGATTTACACTACGTAACGGAGCAGCAGGAGCTGCTGCTGCAGGAGCCACCGCAGCACTACTGTGACTCTTTGCTGCAGCAGCAGCAGCAGCAGCAGCAGTTGGATCCATTAGCAGCAGATGATGATTATACATCAGTTGATTGGGAGCAGCAGCAGCAGCAGCAGCAGCAACAGCAGCAGCAGCAGCAAGAAGCAGCACTAAGGGATTTCCTGTCTATTACTACGCCTGTTCGTTCTTCTCGTCTTGCTGCTGATGTTAAGGCTTATTCAGATATGCTGCAGGTATTGCTGCTGCTGCTGCTGCTGCTGCTGCTGCTGCTGCTGCTGTTGCTGTTGCTATTTAGGGTGTTTCTGCTGCTGTATATGATGCTGCTGTTGCTGTTGCTGCTGCTGCAGCAGCAGCTGCTGCTGTTTGCTGCTAACGTAGGGGACAAGTGCTGTTACTGTCTGGGCTGCTCGTGCTGCTGCTGCTACGTCATATGCATCTGCTGCTGCTGTTGCTGCTGCTGCTGCTGCTGCTGCTGCTGCTGCTGCTGCAGCTGCCACCTCCCCCTGTAAGTGAGGAAGCAAAAGAACTTGTTGCATCTCTTAGAC
>NW_013566672.1:15000-18495 GCF_000499605.1 Eimeria maxima | reverse complement strand
ATATATATATATATATATATATTGTTATTATATATTATTAATATATAATATATAATGAGGGTTTATATTTAATCTTTTAATACACAAAGGAGACACTACAGCCCGCCACACAGACAGCGACTGCAACGGCAGCAGCAGCAGCTGCAGCAACAGCAGCAGCAGCAAGAGCTGCTGCGCATATAAGCAGGGAGACACAGGAGAGACAGGAGCCGATCCCATCGTGCTGCTGCGGGCCCCACAATGCCACAGCTGTATCTGCTGCAGCTGCAGCAGCAGCTGCCGAGCAGTTCTTGTTGTTGTTGTTGTTGCTGCTGCTGCTGCAGCAGCAGCAGCAGCAGCAAGAACGGGGTACTAATCTAACCGACGGAGACAGTCTATAATTTTAACATCTTTTATTATTTATTCTATGATGGCAATTGTTGTCTCTTCTTTCTTTATAAGTGTCTCCTCCTAGCAGCAAGGAGTGTCTCCTCTTAGCAGCAGCAAGTGTCTCCTCTTAGCAGCAACAGGTGTCTCCTCTTAGCAGCAAGGAGTGTCTCCTCTTAGCAGCAAGGAGTGTCTCCTTTTGGCAGCAACAAGTGTCTCCTTTTAGCAGCAACAAGTGTCTCCTCTTAGCAGCAACAAGTGTCTCCTTTTAGCAGCAAACAATAAGTGTCTCCTTATAGCAGCAAACTATACTAAGTGTCTCCCTATAGCAGCAAACAACAATAAGTGTCTCCTTTTAGCAGCAGACAGCAATAAGTGTCTCCTTATAGCAGCAAATGCTTCTTATATACAATTTAACGGAGACACCAAGCAAGGCAATAAAAGGAGACACTACGTTACCCCTTCTGCTGCAAGGGGGAGAAAAAGGGCCCCCCAACGGGGGGACCCCCCTCTAGGGGGCCCGCCAGGTATGGTGGGTACAGGTTGAGGGGAGAAAAAAGGGGGCCCCCAAGGGGCCCCTCCTCTTGTGCCCATTGTTTGTACTACTGTCTCCTTTAGGGGCCCCCTCTCAATTGTCTCCTAAGGGTACTACATGTTACTAACCAAAAGGGGGCCCCCAACCCAATCAAACAAGAGGCAAGGGGGGCCCCCCTCTTTGCCTCATTTAACAGTAGGGGGCCCCCTAATTGTGGGGGCCCCCAACACGCCCACTGACACAGAAGGGGCCCCTTGTTAGGGGCCCCCTAATCTATGATTTTTTTCCTTGTCCCCCTATTATATAAATATATATAAAGTATAAATATATAATAAATAAATATATATTTATATATATTTATATATAATTAGAGGGGCCCCCCTTAATGTCCCCTTCTTAGGAAACCAACGAAGCCCCCTCCTCCTCCTCCTCCTCCTCCTCCTCCTCCTCTTCTTCTTCTTGTTGTTGTCTCTCTTACTGCATAAGAGAGGCCCCATAGTCCCTCTTTATTATTAATAGCATGCTGCTGCTCCTGACGCAGCAACTGTCTCCTTCCTGCATATTCTGCTGTTTTTCCGGTGTATAGGCAGCTAAGGCCCCTTCTTAGCATAATAGTACTTACATCATGCAGCAGCAAACCTGTTGGCTGCTGCTGCTGCTGCAGCTGCTGCTGCGATGGTTGTGATTCCTCTAATAGTCTTAGCATCTTCTCCTCTAGTGTCTCCTCTATATCTAAGGGAGCAGGAGGAGGAGCAGCAGCAGGGGCCCCTGTATTCTTAGAACCAGAGGGGCCCCTTGGTGCAGGAGGGGGGGCCCCCTTCTTGCTTGCCTCCAGCAGCAGTACCTCTTGTGCTGCTGCTAATGCCTTCATAGGGTCTGCCTTAATATCTGCTGATTTAATTAGCTCAATAAAGTTCGTAACTGCAGCAGGAGTTGGTGCTGCTGCTGCTGCTGCAGGGGCAGGAGTAGTAGTAGTTGTCTGCTGCTGCTGCTGCTGCTGCTGCTGCTGCTGCTGGGCCCCCTTAGCATTCTTAGATGGGGTCTTTGCTGCTGCTGCCCTATTACGTTGTGCCCCTTTTCTATCTGCTGCCATTGCTGCTGCTGCACCACTTGCTGCTGAATTGTTTGCTGCTGCTGCTGCTGCTGCTGCTGCTGCAGCAGGAGGGGGATGTACTCTTCTCTCATGTAGACCAGCAATACGCTGCAGCAAGACATACAGATAATCTGTATATAGGGGGGCCCCCTCTGTGTCCCTCGAGGAGACAGTAGGTAATAGGGCCCTTGCTACTACTGTACCATGTTTGTCTTGCTGCAGGGGCTGCAGCAGCACAACCCTAGCTAGCAGCAAATCAGCAAGAGCAGCAGCAGCAGCAATACCTAGAGGTTGTCCCCCTATATCTAGCTGCTTTGAGCCATATTTAGCTGCTGCTGCTGCTGCTGCAGACAATGGTGGTGCTGCACCACCTGCTGCTGCTGCTGCTGTCTCCTTCTTAGGGTGCATCCGTGTCTCCGGTGCATCTATACCATAGAGACGCACAGTTAAGGAATTAGGGGAGGAGGAGACAAGAGGAGACACCTCTAATTTAGGTGCAGTACTGCGGTGTACGTACACCTCACTAGGTGTCCTTATTGCTGCTGCTGCTGGCATTATTTGCTGCTGCTGCTGCTTATTTAGGTGTACATACACCTCAGTATCTGCAGCAACAGGTATACACATGAATGTGTCTCCATCTAATATTTTTATAACAAAGCAACTAAATGGTCTCCTTGTTATCTGTCCCTCTGCTGCTGCTGCTGCTGTTGCTGCTGCTGCTGCTGCTGCTGATTCTTGTGCCCCTCTTGCTGTTAATGTAGGGGATAATAAATATGAATAAATAAGGGAAGAAAAGGAACTCCTAAATATTTGTTCTTGGGGGGCCCCCCTAAATGATGTTACTTGTCTCCCTAAGAAGGGGGCCCTACCAGTACCCATATGGGGGCCCCCACCTACAATTGCTGCAGATCGAGTAATAAGGGGCCCCCCATAGTACTGGGGCCCCCCATTGGATTGACTGAATGAGGAGATACTAACGGGGGCCCCCCTCTCTTGGGTACTCTTCTGCCTCATGGGGGCCCTTGGAGGCCTGCTGCTGCTGCTGTTGTTAGGGGTAGGGGACTTAATACCATAATAAAGGGCTAAGACAGCAGTAATCAGTAACAGCAGCAGCAGGGGCCCCAGTAGGTACCGACGGAATATAGAGGACAGCTTGCGTCCTTGCTGCTGCTGCTGCTGTTGCTGCTTGTCATTTTGTTGCTGCTGTTGTTTGGTTGCTGTTATGTCAACATCATCGACCTGCTGCTGCTGCTGCTGCTGCTGCTGCTGCTGCTGCTGCTGCTGCTTGTTATCGGTATTCCCCTTAGAAGAAATCATTTGTGTATTAGGGAAAGAAGAAGAAAACGTCTAAATGCATGCGAAGGAAACAAATAGATCCATGATGGTATAAACCCCCACAAACCCTAAACCCTAAACCCTAAACCCTAAACCCTAAACCCTAAACCCTTAAAATATTTAATAATAATAAACAATATATAATATTAATATTAACAATAATTCT
>NW_013566672.1:0-5000 GCF_000499605.1 Eimeria maxima | reverse complement strand
GTGCACTGCTGTAACTGCTGCAGCTGCTGCAGCTGCTGCTGCTCTGTCTCTTGCTTGCTTCCTTGTTGGAGAAGCAGTTGCTGCTGCTGTTGCAGCCGCTGCCGACACCACTGCTCTTACTGCTGCTGCTGCTGGTGCTGCTGCTGCTGTTACACACGTGGGGGCCCTTCTGTGTACTGCTGCCAGAAGGAGGGAGTAACGCTGTACCTCCGTGCTGCTGCTGCTGAGCAAGCAGCACAGCTGCAATAGGGCTTGTTACTCCTGCAGCAGCAGCAGCTGCTGCTGCTGCTGCTGCTGTTGTTGTAGTTCTTTGTAGAGTGGGCCCGATGTGAGCCCACAGGGGAGGTGATTCCTGTCTTGTGTGCCAACTTGGCTGCAATTGGTGTTGCTCCTGCTGCTGCTGCTGTTCTTGTTGCTGCTGCTGCTGCTGCTCGGATGGAGCCCGTTGCTGCTGCTGTCACCTGCTGCTGTTGAGCTGCTGTTTCATAAGAGAAGACAGCAGCAGCAGCAGCAAAAAGTATTTTTTGTTTATTTATATAAAAGAAATAAACAAAGACAATAAAGAGGCAATAGAAGGCATTGGCTGCTGCGGTACTGCCTTTGCTGCAGCATCAACAGCAGCAGCAGCAGCAGCAGCGGCAGCAGGAACAGCTGCTGCAGCAATTCGTCACTCCTTTTATATATATACATATAAGCAGCAGCAGAACATTTTCTCTGCTGCTGCTGCTGCTCTCCCCTCTTGTTTCAAGCTACTTCCCTTACAAGTGCATTCCTGCTGCTGCAGCTGCTGCAGCAGCAGCAGCAGCAGCAGCAGCAGAAGCGGAAACAGCAGCAGCGGCACTGAAACTCTTTATAATTAAAACCCTTACAAGCCATCATCTACAGTGGCTCGCCCTTGCGTCGCACAGCAGCAGGAGCAGCAGGAGCAGCAGGAGCAGCAGGAGCAGCAGGAGCAACTGCAGCACGAGCAGCAGCATCTCACAGCTGCGCAGCAGCCAGACATGCCTGCAAGAAGCTCCTTGCATCAGCAACACCCAGACATTCTGCTTTTCTGCAGCAGCAGCAGCAACAGCAGCAGCAGCAGCAGCAGCAGCAAACAACACTCCCTCCTAGGCGCATGCAGCCTACTGGCTGCACTGTCGCCCTAAACCCTAAACCCTCTCGGCGGGTTGTTTGATGGCTAGCCGAGTTGTGCAGCGCTGTCTGCATCAACAGCAGCAGCAGCAGAAGCAGCATTTACAGCAGCAGCAGCAGCAGCAGCAGCAGCTAAAGCACTTGCAGCAGCAGCTGCTGCTGCAGCTGCAGCAGCAGCCTTACAAAGAGCAGCAGCAGCAGCCCGAAGTGTTTCCGCGGCTACAAAAGCCGCGTGACCCCCAATAGCAGCAGCAGTATCTGCAGCAACAGGTTCAGCAGCATCAGCAGCATTAGCATTAGCAGCAGCAGCAGCAGCAGGATTAGCAGCAGCAGCAGCAGCAGCAGCAGCAAGGTTTGCCATGGCCTCCTTGCCTGCTGCGCGTGCCTTCTCGAGGTCCCGTCTGCGGCCGCATTTGGCGGACGATGCAGCAGCAGCAACAACAACAGTACTACCAGCAGCAACAGCAGCAGCAGCAGCAACAGCAGCAGCAGCAGCAGCAGATCGACGGATTACCCCATTTGAATTAATTTCTCCTCCCTCTCCTCTGCAGCAAGGCAGCAGCATAGATACAAATGATGGTGCCCCTGGTGGCCTATTTGTAGGTTTGCTGCTGCTGCTGCTGCGCTGCGGTGTATTCGCAGCTCTTGTTGCTGCTTATCCTCCTTTCTTCTCCCCAAAGGACCCAACAGGAGCAGCAACATGGCTTGCTGCTGTTGCTGCAGTTACTGCATACTTCCTTGCTGCAAAGACAGACCCGTAAACCTCCTGCTGCTGTCGTGCTGCTGCTACTGCTGCTGTCGTGCTGCTGCTACTGCTGCTGTTGTGCTGCTGCTACGGTTGCTGTCTTGCTGCTGCTACTGTTGTGTTGCTGCTGCATGGTAATCGCATGTGTTTAGTTAGTATTATTGTTGTTGTTGCTGCTGCTGTTACTGTTGCTGCTGTTGCTGTTGCTGCTGTGCTGCAATTGCTGCAGTGGGGTGCTGCGGTACTGCCCATCTTTGCTGCTGCCACCGGAGCAGCAGCAGCAGCTGAAGCGTGGCAGCAGCAGCAGCAGCAGCAGCAGACAGCGTCGCTATGAAGAACCAGCAGAGAGCAGCTGGGAGAGCAGCACAAGCAACTGCAGCACGAATGATCCTTCCTACTACATTGGGGGTGGGTCCCCAGCAGTAGCAGCAGCAGCAGCAGCAGCAGCAGCAGCAGCAGCAAGAGGGAGGAAGCAAAAAGCATGGAATAAGAATGCCCGTGATCGTATGAAGGGGATAACGCGTTTCTTAGGTAGGGATAGGAGGGAGTATAGGACCCATCAGGTGCTGCGCAGCAGCAACTGCAGCAGCAGCAGCAGCAACAGCAACAGCAGCAGCGACAGCAACAGCAGGTATGGAGGCAAAAGAAGGGGAGGCAGCAGCAGAAGCAGCAGCAGCAGCAGCAGCAGCTACAGCAGCAGCCGCAACCCACCTAGAAGTATAAGCACAGCTGCACCACGATCAGCTGCTGCTCACAGCAGATACCGCAGCAGCAGCAGCAGCAAGAGCAGCAGCAGCAACTGCAGCAGCAACGACAGCTTAGATCGTTTCTGCGAAGAAAATATGTTCGAATACCCCACAGACAACAACAACAGCAACAGCAGCAGCAGCAGCAGCAACATGTACGAGATCCAGCGCAGCAGGGTCAACCACAACAGCAGCAACAGCAACAGCAGCAGCAGCAGCAGCAGCAGCAGAACGCCCTTCCCAGGCGATCGGAGGGAGGTGCAGCTGTTGCACCAGGAACAGAAGAACGAGATGCAGCTGCAGCTGCAGCAGCAGCACGAACTGCAGCAGCAGCAGCAGCACGAACTGCAGCAGCAGCAGCAGCAGCAGCGTCTCTTCAGGCAGGAGCAGCCGTTGGGTGCGATGTTGGCAGCAAGCTCAAGCGACGAAGACATTTCCTTGGCGCCGCAGCAACAGCAGCAGCAGCAGCAGCAGCAACAGCAACAGCATGAATTGCAACAGCAGCAGCAGCAACAGCAACAGTATAAGCTGCAGCTGCTGCAGCAGGAACAACAGCAGCAGCAACAGCAGCAGCATCAGCAGCAGGAGTACGAGCGCCCTCTGCCGGTCGTTCCTCGTAGCCCAGCCAATGTGGGGCACATGCCACTGCAGCAGCAGCAGCAGCAACAGCAACAGCAGCAGGAGGAGGAGGAACCGCAGTTACACCGGCGACACCACTACCACCAGCAGCAGCAGCAGCAGCAAGGTTCTCTTGCTGCTTCCCTGTACGGTATGCATCGAGTTCCTGCTGCTGCTGCTGCTGCTGAGGGACTGCAGGCAGCATCGCTGCGGCAGGTGTACCTGAGCTGCAACAAGGTGCTGCGCTGCAACAGCAGCATGAGCAGCAGCAGCAGGATACACCGCAGCAGGAGGGGCTACCTGCCAGCATCCATGCGGCATCCAGCTGAGAGCAGCAGCAACAGCAGCAGCAGGGCCAGCAGCATCGGAGGCAGCAACACGGACGACAGCAGCAGCAGCAGCAACAGCAGCAGCAGAAGGAGCAGCCCGCGTACTCATGATTGGGTAGCACAAGCAGGCACCATCAGCTCTGTAGGTGCATCCCATTTAAAGCAGCCGACTGCAGCAGCAGCAGCAGCTGCAGCAGCAGCAGCAGCAGCAGCAGCAGATACAGCGCAAATGGAGGCTCGTAGGAAACTACGGGAAGAGAAGAAACGCCAGCGACGAGCAGCAGCAGCAACAGCAGTAGCAGCAGAAGGAACAGCAGCAGCAGCAGCAATGCAGAATGTTACGATTCGCATTATTCAAGGTGACGAAGGTGGTGGTGCAGCAGCAGCTGCTGCAGCAGCAACAGCAGCAGCAGCACGATCAAGCGATGCAGAAGAAGCACAGCAACAGCAAGAACAGCAGCAGCAGCAGCAGCAGCAGGAGATGCTGGAGCTAAGCGAAGTAGGGCATCCTGAGTCTGCTGTAGTGCAGATATCGCCCTCAGCAGCAGCAGACTCAGCAGAAGCAGCAGCAGCAGCAGAATCAACAGCAGCAGCAGCTGCTGCTGCTGCACTCCCTTTCTCCGTGAGGAGGAGACAGTTGTGGCAATACGGAGTAAAGCTGCGGTTCTGCGAGCGCTGTTGCATGTATCAGGTAAGCAGCAGCAGCAGCAGCAGGCCCAACCGCAGCAGCAGCAGCAACAGCAGCAGCAGCAGCAGCCCCAGCAGCAGCAGCAGCAGCAATGCATGCAAATTTGTGTGTGTGCTGCAGCCCTTAAGGACGAAGCACTGCGCAGATTGCGGTGTCTGCATACGCACGCATGATCACCACTGCCCCTGGATAGGTTTGCTGCTGCTGCTGCTGCTGCTGCTGCTGCTGCTCGTGTTGCTTTTGCTGCTGCTGCTGCTGTTACTGTTGCTCCTGCTGTTGCTGTTGTTGCTGCTGTTGCTGCTGTTGTTGTTGCTGGTGTTGCTGTTTTCTTGTTTGCTGCTGGAGCTTAGCAGAACACTGTGTCCCTGCATATATACCCTACCCTTATACTGCGGTTGCTGCTGCTGCTGCTGTTGCTGCTGCTGCAGGAAGCTGTGTAGGGGAGAAGAGCCGCCCACACTTCATGGCCTATTTGCTGCTGCAGGTGTTAGAGGCAGGTGTATGTACAGCTCAATGTGTGCGGCTGCTGCTGCTGCCTATACATATCAAGGCTGAATGGTACGGCATACCTACTGCTGCTGCTGCTGCTGCTGCTGCTGCTGCTGCTGCTGTTTGTCACCGCCTGCAACAGCAGTACCACCACCTACAGCAGCACCATCTGCATCAGCACCACCACCACCAACAGCAGCAAGAGCAGCAGGAGGAGCAGCAGCATTAGTACAATAATACACACATATTAT
>NW_013566671.1:0-19570 GCF_000499605.1 Eimeria maxima | reverse complement strand
CTTCCCCCCCCCCTCCTCGTGTCTGCGGTGTATGTGCAGCTGCTGCTGCTGCTGCCTCATAGTGATAAGCAACAGCAACAGCAACAACAGGGACAGCAACAGCAATAGCTAATCCTTTTTATTTCTGCTGCTGTTGCTGCATCAGCTGCTGCTCCTCACGCTGCTGCTGTGGTTGCTGCATAGAGACAGCTAGAGAAGGAAAATAATACTAAACCCTAAATCGTAAACCCTAAACCCTAAACCCTAAACCCTAAACCCTTGTAGTAACAGTAGCAAATATATTGACAAGATTTGGGTCTAGATACAACAAAGAGAAAGGAGACACATAAAAAATATAAGGGGGAGACACACAAACAACTCTAACTTCTGCAGCAGCAGCTGCAGCTGCTGCTGCCCTTGCTGCTGCTGCAGCAGCAGCAGCAGCAGCAGGCATTGCTGCTACTGCTTCTATGGACAACATGCGGCTAACCCTCAAGAATGATTTGCTCGGCACACATCCCGCAAGCAGCAACAGCAGTAGTAGCAGCAGCAGCAGCAGTAGCAGCAGCAGTACCAGCAGTAGTAGTAGTAGTAGTAACAGCAGCAGCAGCAGTAGTAGTAGTAACAGCAGCAGCAGCAGCAACAGCAACAGCAGACTTTCCTATGAAGACAACCATATGGCGTAAACCCTAAACCCTAAACCCTAAACCCTAAGAGGGGACTAAAAAGAAAAAAAAGAGAGAAAGTTCTTAACAGTCTACCAGCTGTATGCAGGCATTGCTGCTGCTGCTGCTGCTGCTGCAGCAGCAAAGAGTTAGAACAGGCGTCGCAAGCCCTGCAGGGCCCCCATACGGTGCAGCAGGAAGCCTGCAGCAACAGCAGCAGCAGTTGCTGCCAGCAGCACGAACTCTTGTGTTTGTACCTTTACATCGTAAGAACTGCTGCTGCTGCTGGCGTTGCTGCTGCTGCTGCTGCTGCTGCTGCTTGGTGTCCTGCTGCAGCGGCAGGTCTTCTTGCTGCCAGGAGGGCAGCGACAGATACGATAGGTGTAAGAAGATGCATACATAGGAATTGGCTGCTGCTGCTGCTGCTGCTGCTCATCTGCTGCAGCATCAGTCCCTTCTGCTGCTGCTGTTGCTGCTGCTGCTGCTGCTCTCCTGTTGTGTATAGAGAGGTGCTGCTCGAATAGTTGCACATACAGCTTAGCCCAGTGCAGCTGCTGCTGCAGTTGCTGCAGCAGCAGCAAATCATCTGCGTCGCTGCTGTCTAAAGAATCTACCTCTAGCTGCAAATCGCTATCTGCTGCTGCTGCTGCTGTTGCTGCTGCTGTTGGTGCTGCTGCTGCTGCTGGTTGCTCCGTCTGTGGCAGCCGCTCCTCTGAGCTACCAACCTCACCAATCTTGCTTACCTCGTCCTGCTGCTGCTTCTCTTGCTGCTGCTGCTGCTGCTTCTCTTGCTGCTGCTGCTGCTGCTGCTGCTGCCTTTTGCGTTTCCAAGGTGCAGCACCTTTAGGTATTTGCAGCAGCACGGAGAGGTGCGCATACAGCAGAATATCTGCAACAGATATATCTGCTGCATGCACTAATAAGTGTCTCCCTTTGCTGCAGCAGCTAAAATCTGCTGCTGCTGCTGCTGCTGCTGCTGTTTCTTGTTCTGCTGCTGCTGCTGCTGCTGCAGGAAGGGTCTCTAGATGACTCAAGACACGGATAGAGTGTAAGGCCTCAATAAGCAGCAGCAGCGCATCGCGTAGCTGCAGATGTCCTATCTGTTGCTGCAGCAGCTGCTGCTGCTGCCGTGCATGCAGCTTAGCCTGCAGCATAGGAGCAGCAGCAGCACGGAGACAAGGGACAGTAAATTGCTGCATGCAAGGAGGATAAAGAAAAAGAAAAAAGGAGACAGCACGATAGAGGGGCCCCTTAATTGTTGCAGTAAGGAGACTCTCTAGATACTGTTGCTGCATGCGTTCTGCTGCTGTCTTGCTGCTGCTGCTGCTGCTACTTAAAGGCTGCCGCAACTGCAGCAGCAGCAGCAACTCATCCCCTTTTACTATTCCACCATTAAATACAGCAGCAGGCAGCTGCTGCTGCTTGCTGCAGCAAAGGTCCGGCTGCAGCAGCACCTTTACGCCGCTAACTGCTGCATACACCCGGAAGGCTAGCAGCAACGGATCTAGAAATACTTCCTGCTGCTGCTGCTGCTGCTGTTGCTGCTGCTGCTGGTTCCTGTGTCTGCTGCTGCTGCTCTTCCTCTGGGAGGGAGGAAGACTGCAGGGGAAATAGTGTACAGTTAATAAATTAGGCTGCATGCAATCTGCAGCAGCTGCTGCTGCTGCTGTTGCAGTGCCTGCTGCAGCAGCCATTGTGAAGAGGTAACTGCTGCAGATGCTGTTGCTGTTGCTGCCGCCACTGTGTCTTTGGTTGCTCTAAGGCCTGCTGCTGTTGCTGCTAAGGCAACAGCAGCAGCAGCGCATGCTGCTGCTGCTGCTGTTGCTGCTGCCGGAGGGGTCTCTGTAGGCTCTCTCTGTGGCCTATGTGTACTAATATAGGGAAAATAGACTCAATTCTTCAGCTGCTGCTGCTGCTGCTCTTCCTGCTGCTGCTCTTCCTGCTGTGTGCATGCAGCCCCACGACCGCTAGTCTGTGTAGGAGGCTCGCGCAGCAGCAGCAGCAAAAAAAGAAGTAATAAATAAATAGTAATTAAATTAATAATTAAATAATAAAAATAAAACAAATATAAAGGTTTTATTTATATGCCTATAGCTGCCTCTTTGCTATATAAACGGTGCAGCAACAGCAGCAGCTGCTGCTGTTGCTGCTGTTGTCTTTGCTGATATTGGTGTTGCTGCTAATCATTTTGCTGCTCTTGTTGGTGGTGGTAATACTGTCGCCACTGTCACGATTGTTATTGCTGCTGTACGTGCTGCTGCTGCTGCTGCTGCTGCTGCAGTTGCTGCAGTAAAGAGGAACTCCCTTTCCTATTGAAACCCTTCTGTTTACCAGCAGCAACAGCAGCAGCAACAGCAGCACCATAACTACCACCACCAGCAACAGCAGCAGGAGCAGGAGGAGGAGCAGCAGCAGCAGGAGCGCATGCATTTAGAATAAGGAGACAGCAGTTTTTGCTGCAATTATCCATAATAATGCTTCTGCTGCTTCTGCATCATGTGTCCCCTCTACTAAGCCAAAGTGTTGCTGCTGCACTCTTGCTTCTATAGAGCTTGCTTCCCATGCCCTCTGTGCTGCTGCTGCTGCTGCTGCTGCTGCAGCAGCAGCAGCAGCAGATGCTGATGCTTCAAATGGGGAGGCAGCAACGTCACCTCTAAGTGCTGCTGCTAACTCCTGCATATGAGCAGCAGCTGCTGCTGCTGCACTAGGAGGTGCTGCATCTCCCCCAGCAACAGCAGCAACATCAGCAGCATCAGCAGCATCAGCAGAAGTATCCGTCTCAGCAGCAGCAGCAGCAGGATCCTGCTGCTGCTGCTGCTGCTGCAGAGCTGTACCAAATAGGAGCTCGTCTGCTATAAGAACAGAGCGCAGCTGCCCTGCTGCTGCTTGCAGACACACCAACTGCAGCAAAGTTAATGAGCTTAGACACTCACGTAGACGCTGCAGCAGCAGCAACAGCAGCAACAGCAGCAGCAGCAGCACACACAACACAGCGAACAACAAAATTAACAGGGAGTAGCTTAGATACAACCGCCAAGGGTTTTATAAACCCTAAACCCTCATACACCAAACCCTAAACCCTCGAGCAGGAAACCCTAAACCCTCGAGCAGCAAACCCTAAACCCTCGAGCAGCAAACCCTAAACCCTCAAGCAGCAAACCCTAAACCCTAAGGGTTTACCTGCAGTGTCTGTGGGGTTTGTACAGCAGCACGAATACCTTCGCTAGTGTTTACTGCAGCAGCTCTCCTGCTGCTGAATGCAGCAACAATTGGCTGCAGCAGCTGCTGCTCCTGCTGCAGCACGGCGTTGCGCACCTGCAAGTTGCTGCAGCGACGCTGCAGCAAACCTGCTGCTGTACCTAAGCCTGCTGATGTTGCTGCTGCAGCTGTTGTTGCTGCTGCTGCTGCTGCTGTTGCTGCTGCTGCTTCCTGCTGCAGCAAAGAATCAGCAGAAGGAGGAGACTCGCGGCATAAGGCCGTGTCTGCCTCTATATACTTGAGCAGCTCCTCTATTATCTGCTGCTGCTGCTGCACTTGCTGCTGCTGCTGCTGTTGCTGCTGCTTCTGCTGCTGCAGAGAAATGTCCTGTGCATAGGCAAGAAGGCCAGTCAAGGGCCGCCTCAACAGATGCAGCGGCAGCCGCTGCTGCGGCTCCTGCAGCTGCTGCTGCAGCACCGTATGGTGTACACGCATGCCTTCTGCTGCAACAGCAACAGCAGCAGCAAGAGACGGCAGCAGCAAATCAATTCCCTCAGTAGTTCTAACGGGAGTCCGTCCAAGAAACACTCTATACATGCTGCTGCTGTTGCTGCTGCTGTTGTTGCTGCTGCTGCTGCTGCTGCCGAGGAATGCAGTATTAGCAGCACACACTATATCCTTCATGCTGCTGAGCTCTTCTGCTGATAGAGGGGCGATTCGTACCTTCGCCTTCTTTGCTGCTGCTGCTGCTGCTGCTGTCCTCCTTGAGTCTGCTGCAGCTGTTGGAGGCGCAGCAGCAGCAGCTGCTGCTGCTGTTGCAGGCGATTGTGTGTGTGCTTCTGCTGCTGTTGTTGAGAATGACCTGATCGTCCTGCTGATGCTGCTGTTGCAGCGATACACTCTGGCGAGACCAGCCCCTCGCGCTGCTGCTGCTGCTGCTGCTGCAGCAGTTGTTGCTGCTGCTGCTGCAAGCCGGTTAGTCATTGTGGCCGTCCAACACAGCAGGAGATAATCATCTAACCCTACAAAATCCTTTGTTGAGGGTTTAGGGTTTAGGGTTTAGGGTTTATTTTCTAGGGTTTAGGGTTTAAGGTTTTGCTGCCTCATCGGGGCTGCCGTGCATGCGATACAAAAAGAAGCCCCGCCGTCAGCAGCAGCAGCAAAAGGTATTTAACTAGGGTTTAGGGTCTAGGGTTTAGGGTTTAGGGTTTGATTATTATAACTTCATTTTTCTGTGGCTGCTGCGGCTGCTGCTAGTCAACAGCAAACCCTCTCCGCTGCGCCCTCTGGACCTTCTGCGGCGTAGGGCAGCAGCAGCAGCAACAGCAGCAGCAGCAGCTCCTGCTGCTGCAGTATCAGCAGCTATAGCTGCAACTTTAACAGAAGCTGCAGCAAAAGAAGAGACAAATATTGCTGCAGTAATCACAGCGACAATAGCAGGTGCATCCCATGCTGCAGCAGCAGCAGCAACAGCAACAGCAGCAGCAGCAGCAGCAACCGTGGGAACAGCCGCCGCAGCAGCAGCAGCAGCAAAAATATTTTACACACTGTCAGTGAAGGAAGTACAGACGGCAGCGGCAGCACTCTCCCTTATCCATTCAATCACCACCTACAGCAGCAAGAGCAGCAGCAGCAGCAACAGCAGCAACAACAACAGCAGCAGCAACAACTGCAGCAGCAGCAGCAGCAGCGGCTGCAGCAGCAGCGGCCGCTGCTGCAGCAGCTGCTGCAGCAAAAAGACGAGATGGATACAGGGTCTCTTTCTTATCGTGAGGATTATCCTCGTTCATCATTTTCTTTACCTCAAGGTCCTGCTGCTGCTGCTGCTGCAGCATTCTTATCAGCAGCAGCAGCAAACAGCAGCAGCAGCAGCAGCTCAATAGCAGCAACATCAACAGCAGCAGCATCATTAATAACATCAGTTCCTCGTTATCTTCGTACCCGTTTTTATTTTGAGGCCCAACTGCAGCAGCAGCAGCAAGAGCAGCAAGAGTTGCTGCTGCAGCAAGGTGTACAAGGGAGTGACTCTGTTGCTGCTGCAGCAAGAGGGAGGCATAGTGTAGTATGCAGACACTGGTGGCGTGGCGCATGCATGCGTGGGGCTGCATGCGATTTCCTTCATAGAGTTATTTACTCCCGTATGCCTAAATGCCGTAATGATGGTACCTGTATCGATGCAGCAAGGTACGTATGCTGCTGCTGCTGTTGCTGCTGCTGCTGCTGTTGTTGCTGCTGCTGCTGTTGGTGTTGCTGATGATGATGGACGATGGTACAGCAGCTGCTTTTTGTGGGTGTTGCTGCTGTTGCTGCTGCTGCTGTTCCTGCATGCACTATTTCTGTGTAGTTTGTTGCAGCTATCATATTGATTGTATATGTGCTGCTGCTGCTGCTGCTGCTGCTGCTGCTGCTGCTGCTGCAGGGGTTGTTGCGTGTACCGCCACGAGCAGCAATCGGAGACAGTAGAGGATTTGCTGGGTTCATCAGTTAGCGGTTTATTATGCAGCAGTGGTATAAGTAATTATTTACAGCAGCAGCAGCAGCAGCAGCAGCAGCAGCAAGAATGTCTACATTATCTATTTGGCTTCTGTAAGCAGGGCCCCCGCTGCAAGAGGAAGCATACACCCCAACCAAGGACTCGTCTACCGGAGTTGTGCCCTAATTGGTTCCTTGAGGCCGTCGTCGCTAACTTTAAGGTCCTTTTCTTATCCACTATATACACTATACACACCATCAATAACTTCTTTATAGGGTTTATTAGGGTTTATCAACAATTATTAGGGTTTACGAGGGTTTACGAGAGCTTATTAGGGTTTATGAGGGTTTACGAGAGTTTTGGGGCGTTTATCAGGGGTTACAAGGGTTTACGAGGGTTTACGAGGGTTTACGAGGGTTTACGGGGGTTTTGAGGGCTTACGAGGGTTTACGGGGGTTTACGAGGGTTTACGAGGTTGAACGAGGGTTTACGGGAGTTTACGAAGGAATTACGAGGTTGTACGAGGTGTACGAGGGTTTACAGGCGTTTTGGGGGTTTACAAGGGTTTACGAGGTTGAACGAGGGTTTACGAGGGTTTACGGGGGTTTACGAATATTTACGGGGGTTTACGAGGGTATATATTAGGGTTTATAGTAGGGTTTACAGCAAGGGTTTATAGGAAGGGTTTATAGTAGGTACCCTACTATAAACCCTACTATATATAAACCCTTATTATAAAATAAGGGTTTATATATACTAGGGTTTACTGTAGGGTTTAGGAGGGTTGTTAAGAAGTACGTTAGGGTTTATTAGGGTTTAATAGGGCTTATTAGGGTTTATTAGGGTTTAGGGTTTAGGGTTTAGGTGGGGTTATTGGGGTTTACATTCGAGGTCAGTAGGGCCCCATAGGGTTTACTAGGACCTAGTAGGGTCCAGTAGGGTTTAGGGTTTAGGGTTTAGGGTTTAGGGTTAAGACGGAGGCTCTAAGCGTTGTGCGTCGAGGGTTTAGGGCTTTTAGGGTTTAGGGTTTAGGGTTTAGGGTTTAGGGTTTGGGATGCCGACATAGCGATGGTCTTGGAAGTCCATTCGCTGCTACATTTGCTGCGGCTACATTTGTTGCTGCTACAATTGCTGCTGCTGCATATGCTGCTGCTGCATTTGCTGCATTTGCTGCTGCATTTGCTGCTGCTGCTGCTGCTGCATTTGCTGTTGCTACGATTGCTGCTGCAACACTTGCTGCAGCAAGAGTTACTGCTGCAACACTTGCTGCTGCTACATAATCCGTTGCTGCTGTACTTGCTGCAGCAGCAGATGCTGCTGTAAGATTATTTTTCTGTTACATAGTCTCCTGCAGCAATAGGTGCTGCAACACTTGGTGCTGCTGCTGCTGCTGTTGGATTTGCTGCTGCTGTTGTTGCTGCTGCATGTGTTGCTGCTGGTTGTTTGCAGGATGTATTCCCTCAGACAGTTGATCCTCTAACACAGGCAGCATTAGACAGAGTTGCTGCACAGGTAAGACAGCTGCAGCAGAAGCAGCAGCAGCAGCAGCAACAACAGCAACAGCAGCAGCAGCAGCAGCAGCAGCAGCAATCCTCCTCCCCCCGTAACGGCGACACGACCCACGACGGCAGCATGCAAACGAACCCAACGAACGACAGCAGCGCATGCATGACAACGACCGCCACGAGCACGACAACGATGACGACGAGCAGCAGCAGCAGCAGCAGCAGCAGCAGCAGCAGTAATAATAGTACTGGTGAAGGTTTATATGTACCCTTATTAGTAGATCCATTAGGTATAGCAGCAGCAGCAGACAGCAGCAAAAGATTTTTTATAATTAAATCTAATAAAATGTATAATATATATTTATCTATTCATCGTGGTTGCTGGGCAACTAGCCGCAGCAATACAAGAAGATTAGCAGCAGCATTTGCTGCTGCTGCTCATGTCTTGCTGCTATTCTCTGCTAATGAGAGCGGAGGGTTCCAAGGTTATGCAAGAATGATGACTCCCCCTCTACCTCATCTACATCCACGTATGAATATATATATGTATATACACACACTGTCTCCTCTTACTGTCTCCTCTTACTGTCTCCTCTTACTGTCTCCTTTTGCTGTCTCCTCTTACTGTCTCCTCTTACTGTCTCCTTTTGCTGTCTCCTCTTACTGTCTCCTTTTATTTCTGTCTCCTTTTACTGTCTCCTTTTACTGTCTCCTCTTACTGTCTCCTTTTCCTGTCTCCTCTTACTGTCTCCTTTACTGTCTCCTTTTATTTGTGTCTCCTTTTATCTCTGTCTCCTCTTCCTGTCTCCTTTTATTTC
This sequence comes from Eimeria maxima, assembly GCF_000499605.1. NCBI lineage: Eukaryota > Apicomplexa > Conoidasida > Eucoccidiorida > Eimeriidae > Eimeria > Eimeria maxima. The sequence goes on along the minus strand of NW_013566671.1, from coordinate 10,932 downwards.
TGTCCCCTTTTGCTGTCTCCTCTACTGTCTCCTTTTATTTGTGTCTCCTTTTGCTGTCTCCTTTTCTGTCTCCTTTTTTTGTCTCCTTTATTGTCTCCTTTTTTATTGTCTCCTTTTTTATTGGCTCCTTTTATTGTTGTCTCCTTTTCTTACTCTCTCCTTTTGTTGGTGTCTCCTTTTGGTGTCTCCTTTTGTTACTGTCTCCTTTACTGTCTCCTTTTCCTGTGTGTCTCCTTTTGCTGTATTGCTGTTTGTTTTTCCTCTCCTCCTCTTCTTTGGCCATATCATTGGTTCTTAGGGTTTATGGTTTAGGGTTTGTGTTGTAATTAGGGTTTAGGGTTTATATTTTGTTGTTATGTTTCTTGCCACGGAAGGAAGTGTCCCTTCTCCTTTGCTGCAGCAGCTGCTGCTGCAGCTGCGCACTATGTCCCTCTTTCTGCTGTTTGCCTCTTCCCCCCTTGCTCCTACCACCATTACTAGACTACTCCTACCCCTCCCATTGCTGTTGCTGTTATTGCTGCTGCTGATTGCTGCTGCTGCTGCTGGTGCTGCTGCTGCTGCTGGTGCTGCTGCTGCTGCTGCTGCTGCTGCTGCTGCTGCTGCTGCAGGTCTATGGGGCCCAGTCCAATTAAAGTTGGGTGCAAATTTTCGTGTATGCTGGTTAAAACAATCAAAATTAGAATTTGAAGAAGTTGGAAAAATTACAAATCCATGGAATGATGATTTACCTCTAAAAAAAAGTAGAGATGGAACTGTCCGTATATATTTTTCTACCCCACATATACGATCCCATACACGATCCCAACGATCCCATACACTATCCCATACACTATCCCATACACGGTCCCATATACGATCCCATACACGATCCCATACACGATACCATACACGGTCCCATACACGATCCCATACACGATCCCATATACTATCTTATGCGCAGTCCCACACACGATCCCATACACGATCCCACACACGATCCCATCGATCCCTTACACTATCCCAACGATCCCATACACTATCCCAACGATCCAAACGATCCCAGACACGATCCCAACGATCCCAGATCTTGTATAAGGAACTGATGAACCTAAACAGCACCAACCTGCGGTGCAAGGGCGTCTTAAGAAAGTTTAGTTTGCAGCAGCAGCAGCAGCAGCAGCAGCAGCAGATAAAGTAGAGACGAAAGAAAGATACAGAGACAGACAAGGAGAGGCAGAGAGATATAGCAGCAGAAGGAGACACTTTTATATAAAGTGCCTCCTCCTGCTTTACAGCAGCAGCGAGAAAAGGAGACAAACACTAATCAGTACCTGCTACTCAGACATGCAATTGCGTGCATGCATGCATGCATATATTATATAATATATATTATATAATTAGGGTGTCTGCTGCAACGAGACATGGCAGCTGCTGGTAGCATGACAAAAGAAGAGAGAAGGCGACAACAAACATTCCTTCTGTTGCTGCTGCTGCTGCTGTTGTTGCTGCTGCTGCTGCAGGAGCTGCCACCGGCACTAGGTGCTCTCCTTTGCTCCAAGTTGCATGCAAAACCTTCAGAAGCCTTCTTGGACGGTGCGTAGAGGCCCCACAACAAATAGTAGCAGCAAGGACAGCAGCAGCAGCAGCAGCAGTCTGCCGGTCTGCTGCTGCACAAGCAAACAGTACAACACCGGCAGCAAAGCAGCAGTAGCAGCAGCAGCACCTATCCAGCACCCAACATGCAGGGACAGTAGCAGCATCACCACGAGCACCTGCCGTTGCACTTGTGCTGCTGCTGCTGTTGACCGTGCCACCCATCTACCTCTTAAGCGGTAGTTCTGCAAGGGTTTATGGTGAATTAGGGTTTAGGGTTTAGGGTTTAGGGTTTGTGTGTAAATTTTTTTTAGGTAATTTTGTGGAGGGTCATGGGCCTCCAATAGATCATCGTACTTTCTTTAAACAATTAAAATTAAAAGGGGAATTAGAGGACGAGTCCTCGGGTCTATACAGCAGCAGCAGGCAGCAGCAGCAGCAGCAGCAGCAGCAGCAGCAGCAACAGCAGCAGCAACAAATGCAACAGAGTCATGAGGGCAAATGGATGCAACAAAGAGATTGGCAAAGAGCTGCAGCTTGGGACCAGCAGCAACAACAACAGCAGCAGCAGCAGCAGCAGTGGGATCATCAGATGCACTGGCAGCAGCAGCAGCAGCATGCATATCCTCCGTAAGTCCATTATCAGCAGCAGCAGCAGCAGCAACTGCAGCAGCAGCAGCAAATTAAGAGCTACTACCTTCTCTGCTATTAAAGAGGAAAATGAAGTATCAGTTAGCTGTTGCTGCAGCAGCAGCAACAGCAGCAGCAGCAGCAGCTGCTGCTGCTGCAACAGAAGTTACGTAGCAGAGTTGTTCGCTGTGCTGCAGCAGATTGCTTTGCTGCTACAGAGCTGCTGCTGCTGCTGCTGCAGTTCTGCAGCAGCAGCAGCAACCGCAAAATAAACTTCTAAACTTTTTTCTTTACTAATAATTATTATTATAAGAATTAATAATAATAATTTATTTAATTATATTTATTATTTATTTATTTCTCCTTTTTTTATCTATTTATTATTGCCATTTGTTTATTTATTTAATTAAATAATATTTTTTTCTTCTTTGTCTCCTTTATTGCATACATAGACACAGACAAAAGGAGACACTAAAAGGAGACAGTAGAGGAGACACCTAAATAGGAGACAGTAGAGGAGACAGTAGAGGAGACAGGAAAGGAGACAGGAAAGGAGACAGTAGAGGAGACAGGAAAGGAGACAGTAGAGGAGACAGTAGAGGGGACACTGAAGGAGACAGTAGAGGAGACAGTGGAGGGGACAGTAGAGGAGACAGCAGAAGAGACAGGAAAGGAGACAGGAGGAGACACCTAAAGGGACACAAGAGGAGACACTTGAGGAGACAGAAGGAGAGACACAAAAGGACGCAAAAAGAGATGCAGGAGGAGACACAGAAGGAGACAGGAGGGAGACAGGAGGAGACAGGAGGAGACAGGAGGAGACACAAGGAGACAGAAGGAGACACAAGGAGACAGAAGGAGACAGAAGGAGACACAAGGAGACAGAAGGAGACACAAGGAGACAGAAGGAGACAGGAGGAGACAGAAGGAGACACTTTGCTGCTAAAAGGAGACAGTAGACATCGATTCTTTATATAGGGACACATAAGGTGAGGTGTATGCTGCTTTTGCATGCGCTGCTGCTGCTGTTGCTGCTGTCCCTCAATCAGCAGCAGCAGCAGCAGAAGCAGCAACAGCTCATGCAGACAGTGTACACAGAAGCAGAGTTGGCAGCTCGCTGCTGCTGCTGTAGACACTGGAGCAACAGCAGCAGCAGCAGCAGCAGCCCATGCAGACAGTGTAGACGGCAGCAGCAGCAGCAGCAACACAGACAGACAATGTGGGCGGCAGCTGCATTTGCATGCAAGGAAGACGAGCAGCAAATCGAGAGTTGCTGCTGCTGCTGCTGCTGCTGCTGCTGTTTATAGTTTTATTTCCTTCTATTAAGTTTCTTCTTCCTTCCTAGCAGCAGCAGCAGCAACAACAACTAGATTAAACAAATACAGGAAAAAACATTCGGTGTCTGCAGCAGCAATAGCAGCAACAGCAGCAGCAAGGACAGCAGCAACAGCAGCAGCAGGGGTTTGTCGAAGACAGAGCCCGTGAGTTGAATGGTGCTCGCTGCTGCTGCTGCTGCTGTATAGAGCTAGCAGCAGCAAGCAGCAAATGTTTATTTTTAATGAATAAATAAGAGAATAGGGAGTATTCTGACTCCTGTAGAAACTAGGGTTTAGGGTTTAGGGTTTAGGGTTTAGGGTTTAGGGTTTGCCTGGAGGTTGTTGGGTGCCTCCCGGGGCTGAGTCGCCGTGTTGAAGGCGAGGGTTTCTTCCTCCTCTGTTTGTTTGCCAGTATAAAAGTTTCAGGTGTTTATAGTGTTTAATTTAAGGTCTTCTAGGGTTTAGGGTTTAGGGTTTAGGGTTTAGGGTTTAGGGTTTGCCTCAGAGCTCCCTTCCTCGCTCACCGCCTCTTTTGAGACCTTCTGCGGCCTCCTGCGCTCTCTCCTTCTTCCTTTTCTTATTCTTGTCCTTTTCTTATAATTTATTCTTTTATATATTAATTCTTTTTCTTTTTTATTCCCTCTTTTCCTTCTAAACCGCTTATAAACCCTAAACCCTAAACCCTAATCCCGTCTTCCACCGCTTCGCCTTCCTCTGCTGCGGGCGTGAGCTCCTCGTGGGCAACGCGGCCCGAGGGTTTAGGGTTTAGGGTTTAGGGTTTTTTAAGGTTTATTGCTTCTTGTACTTGACTAATTTCTGTACTTCTAAGCGTTTTTCGAGGTTTAGGGTTTAGGGTTTAGGGTTTAGGGTCTAGTAGCCATGGAGTCGGGTGTCTACGAGGAGTCTGCCGCCACCCAGACGGGTCCCCTCACGGGTGGTTGGTCTCTCTATGAGGAGGATAGCAGCAGCAGCAGCAGCAACAGCAGCAGCAGCACCAGCAACCTTACTGAGGAGCCCCATGTCTTCTTGCTGCGCGGCGGCAGATGGAGCGGCGCAGCACAGGACTACAAGCCTCTAAGACCGGCTGAAGCAGCAGCAGCTGCTGCTGCTGCTGCCGCTGCTGCTGCTGCTGCAGCGGCAGCAGCAAACCTAGCTGATGGAAGAACACAACAAAGAGCTAAAGGCAGCAGACTAGCCCCACCCATGACGCTGCTGCTGCGTGCCCTTGGCGTGCTGCTGCTGATGCAGCTGCTGCTGCATGCAGCTGTTAATGGCATGTTTATTAATAGGCAGCAGCAGCAGCGGCAGCAGCACCAACAGAATCAGCAGATTGCTCCTCAGCAGCAGCAGGATACCCCTCCTTCCCCTCCAACCCCTCCTCCCCATATCCAACAAGACCAGCAGCAGCAGCAGCAGCAAGACATGCAGCAGCAGCAGCAACAGGAAGAAGAAGGAGAGTATGAATTAATAAGACGCTTCTTCACCTCGCAGCTGCAGCGCGACTCCTCTGCCTGGCGTGCTGCATGCAACAAGGCATTTGGGGCTTTAAAGAGGTTCCCTGGGGGCCCCCCAGGTACCCAAGGAGGTCCATATGTAGGGGGCCCCTATAGTGAGCTGCTGCAGCAGCTAAAACAGCAGCAGCAGCAGCAGCAGCAGCCATCAGAGGAGGTGCTGCAGCAGCTGCATGCAGCTGTTGCAGAGATGAGGAGAGTTGCAAGAAATTTTAAGGCACTAAAGAGGATATGGGAGGGTGCTGCTGCAGGTGCTGCTGCTGCTGCTGCTGCTGCTGCTGCTGCTGCAGCAAAAGGAACAGGTTCAACCAGTACTATAGACAAACAGCAGCAGCAGGAGCTGCAGCAAGAAGAAGAGCAGCAGCAGCAGCAGGGTCTGCTGCTGTACTTCGATCGTGTGTCTGCTGCACAAGATTCCTTAATAACATTTGTTGATGGTTTGCTGCAGCAGCACCCATCAAACAGCAGCAGCAGCAGCAGCAGCAGCAACATAAACAGCAGCAGCAGCCCCACGACCACGACCATCAACAGCAGCACAACAACAAGCAGCAGCAGCAGCAGGAGGAGAGGAGCAGGGAATAGTCTAAGTGCTGCTGCCTACGTAGAGGCAATAAGACAATTAGGGGAGATAGAGCTGCTGCTGCATGCAGAGGCAAAAGAATTATTTGAATTAAATAATGATTTGCATGCGCATGTGCAGCAAATGCAGCAAAGGAGACAGTCTCCTATTCGTCTTGGAGGTGCAGCAGCTAAACATAATACAGCAGCAGCAGCAGCAGCAGCAGATAATGTATTGCTGCAGCAGCAGCAGCAGCAGCAAGATCCCAGAGAGAGAAGCAGAAGAGTACAAATCAGATTGCCCTAAAGCGGTCAGATGCTTTGCTGCTGCTGCTGGCCCCCTCCCTATGTATTATTCATTAGGGTTTAGGGTTTAGGGTTTAGGGTTTGTACATTATATAGAGAATAGCAAACCCTAAATTAGTGTTTGCTTTTTTGTATACACCCAGCGTCTCCCTTCTCTCTGCTTGCTGCTGCAGCAACAGGTGCAGCAGAGCAGCAGCAACAGCAGCAGCAGCCGACATGCAGCAGCAGCAACAAGCAGGGCTGGAGAAGAAACCGAAGTGCTGCAGCAGCTGCAGCAGCTGCAGCAGCTGCAGCAGCAGCAGCAGCCGAAATGTCGCAGCAGCAGCATTTGCTGCTGCAGCACGAAATGCAGCAACAAAAAGGGCAGCAGCAGCAGCAGCAACAAGCAGCTGTCTCCCTTTTTGTCTCCTTTGTTTGTTTTTTCTTATTCTTTCTTTCTTTTTTTATTATTTATTTATTTATTTATTTATTTATCTCCTTTTTTTCTTCTTTTTTATGTATCTGTCTCCTTTTCTTTCTTTTTTTTTTCTTTTTTTATTTATCTGTCTCCTTTTGTTTTTTATATAGCTATCTCCTTTCCCCGCTGCTGCTGCAGCTGCTGCTGCTGCAGCTGCTGCAGCAACAGCTGCTGCAGCAACAACTGCTGCTGCTGCAGCAACAACTGCTGCTGCTGCAGCACCAGCTGTTGCTGCTTTTCCTTCTCCCTTTTCTCTTCTTTCTTCTTCTTTTCCTTATTTATATTTAATTAATATTTAATTTAATTAATTTATATTTAATTAATTTATATTTAATTTATATTTAATTAATTAATTAATTAATAGTAAATAAATAAATAAATAAATAAATAAATATTTAATTTGTATACTTTGTTTATTTTTTTAGATGCCGCATACAGCGGCATATATATATTTGCTGTACACTGCAGCAGCAGCAGCAGCAGCAGCAGAAGCAGAAGCAGAAGCAGCAGGACTTGCTGCTCCCGTTGCTGCATCAAATGCTGCTGCTGCATGCAGTTGGTGCTGCAGCTGCAACATCAGCAGCGTTTTTGCTGCAACAGCTGTTGTTGCTGTTGCTTTGTTCCTTTTGTTTTAAACCCTAAACCCTAATTAAACCCTAAACCCTAGAAAAGGGTTTAGCTATAGATAGGCTAACTTTTTCCTTTTTCTTTATTAATTATATATAATTATTTATTATTTAATTAACTTTTTCTATTGCATGCATGCAGCCCCATGCATGCAACCCCATAAACACTAAACCACCGGTGTTGCTGCTGCTGCTGCTGCTGTTGCAGCCTCCTAGGGTTTACAGGAAGGGTGGGGTTTCGATGGGGCTAGGGTTTAGGGTTTAGGGTTTGGCGTTATGTCTTAATTATACGTTATAATAGTTGTTACTTATATGTTACTCGTTTATTTCTTGGTTTTGTTGCAGCAGCAGCAACAACAACAGCAGCAAGAGGAGCAGCAGCAGCAGCAGTGAGGGGTTACTACTGCAGTGCATGCAGATCAGGCTAGAATACCAGTGTATCTAGACAGCAGCAGCAGCAGCAGCAGCAGCAAGAAGCAGCAACAATATTTATAGAAGGAAAAGCAGCAGAAGCAAATAAATAATAAATAGTATTTAGGATAAAAAAAGCAGCAGGAGGTGGTGCTGCGTCTGTTGTAGTAGCTGCTGCAGCAGCAGCGGCAGCAACGGCTGCTGCTGCATCACAACAGCAGCGGCTGCTGCAGCTGCAGCTGCAGCCGTTGCAGCAGCTGCAGCAGCTGCTGCTGTCTTGTTGCATGTGTGTCTGTAGTACGAATAAATGTGTTTTGTTTGTATATAATAAATAAGTGGGTGTTTCTGTGTGGGTGGTGGTGCTGTTGCTGCATCTGCTGCAAATATTTTGCTGCAGTTGCTGCTGGTGGTACCGCTGCTGCTGCTGCTGCAATTGCTGCTGCTGCAGCCTGCCCCTCTGTTGCACCCCACAATAGGGTTATAACCCATCTTTTTGTTCCTTTTCTTCTAATTTAGATTAATTTATTATTATTAATAAGATGCAAAGCTTCCAGAAGCCAGAAAATGCCCTAAAAAGGGCAAATGAGCTTCTCTCTATTGGGCAGCAGGAAGCGGCGCTCAAGATATTACATGCTGCTATAGGACATAAAAGATTCAGGTATATATTCTTTTCTTTTTTATAAACCCTAAACCCTAAACCCTAAATTTATCATATATTCTTATTTATATCAAGGGTTTATACACACATACCTATATTATATATATATATTTATATATACACTCCATAGACCTAACAGCAGCAGCAACGACGTATCTATAATGTAGCAGCAACAGCAGCAACTCTTCTTCTTCTTCTGCTGCTGTTCTTGCTCTTCCTCCTCTTCTTATTATCCTCTTATACAATACAGTCGTGGTGGTCCTCTTGTTCCTGTTGTCTCAGCAGCAGCAGCAACAGCAGCAACAGCAGCAGCTGCTGCTGTTGTTGTTGCTGCATGTATAGAAGCATTGATACAATAGATTATATTTATGTTATTTTGTTGTTAATTGTCTTTTTTGTCTCTCCTTCTTCTTCTCCTCCTCCTCCTGCTAATACAGTAGCAGCATTATCTGCTGCTGTTGCTGCTCTATTTGCTGCTATATATATATACTGCTGCTGCTGCTGCATCTGGGGTGTATACGCAGGTCGCAAGGATGGGACGCCGTACAGGAGGCGATTATGCTTCGTCATGTTCAACTTTGTGTTGATGAAGGAAAACTTAGACTCGCTAAGGATGGGTACATTATATACTGCAGCAGCAGCAGCAGCAGCAGCAGCAGCAGCAGGAGGAATAACAGTAGCAGCAGAGACAGCAGAAACAGCAGCAACAGCAACAATTGTTTGTTAGAAATATATATAACATATTATGTCTTGTCCCTTCCCCTCTCTTTGTCTCTTTATCCATAACTAACTACTGCTGCTGCTGTTGCTGCTGCTGCTGCTGCTGCTGCTGCTGCAGGTTACACCAATACCGTATAGTATCTCAGCATGCAAATGCTCAATCATTAGCGAAGGTTGTTGCTGAGCTAAGGACAAGAGCAGAAGCAAGACTTGCTGCAGCAAGAGCTAAAGTTGGCAATGATGCTGTTAGTCCTTTTTGCTGCTGCTGCTGCTGCTGTTGCTGTTGGTGTTGTTGCTGCTGTTGGTGATGTATTTGTTCATGTGCTTATTCCTTCCGATTATTATTGTCTCTCTAGGGTTTAGGGTTTCCTAGGGTTTATAAGGGTTTATAAGGGTTTATTATAAGGGTTTCGTAGGGTTTAGGGTTTATAAGGGTTTATTATAAGGGTTTCGTAGGGTTTAGGGTTTATAAGGGTTTATTATAAGGGTTTCTTAGGGTTTAGGGTTTATAAGGGTTTATTATAAGGGTTTCGTAGGGTTTAGGGTTTATAAGGGTTTATTATTAGGGTTTCCTAGGGTTTAGGGTTTATGTGTTTATATAGGAGCCAAGTGCACCTGAGGATTTGGATGTAGATGCCGAGACACCTGAGAATTTACTTTTATCGACATTACAGGTAAATAGAATTAGGGTTTAGGGTTTAGGGTTTAGGGTTTAGGGTTTATATAAAAGAATACATAAATATAAATAAATGTGAATATTATATGTATAAGATAATATTTAATGAATTATGAATATTTTTGAATTTTGAATTTTTTAGGGTTTAGGGTTTTTAGGGTTTAGGGTTTAGGGTTTAGGGTTTTGGGGTGTATATATACATATAAATAAATATATGTATATGTACAGGTAGACATTCGTTCTGCTGAGTCTCGTAATTTACATCAAGCACTTCGTGCTGAATGGGATGTATATAAGATAATATTAGATTTATTACGTACAACAACAAAATTGGAGAATGTATATCTTGATACAGCAAGAAGGGCATTTTCTTTTTGTAAGGAATATAAGAGACAGCAAGAATTCAAGAGATTATGTGAGGTATTAAGATTACATTTTATATTATTATTAAAAAGTAAGCATAAACAGCAGGATATAGATGCAGCAGCAGCTGCAGCTGCTGCAGCTGCTGCTGCAGCAGGTGGTAGTGGTACTGCAGCAGCTGCAGCTGCAGCTGCAGCAGCAGCAGCAGCAGCAGCTGGAGGTGATGGATTATTTAAACCTGAATTACATCTAGAAACAAGAATTCATCAATTAATTGTTGCTGCTGATTTAGAATTATGGAGAGAATGTGCAGCAACAGCAGAAGATATACATAATCTAGGTCTCCATGATTTATTTCTTCGTTCTCTTCGTTCTTCTCCTTACACCCCAACAGCATATTCATCCAATACAACAACAGCATCAACAACAGCAGCAACAGCAGCAGCAGCAGCATCATCATCATCAACAGGAGGTAATACGAATCAATCATCAACTACTCAATCAACTATAGAACAACAACAACAGCAACAACAGCAGCAACAACAGCAACAACAACAGCAGCAACAGCAACAACAACAACCATTCCCACGAGCTAGAGAAAAGTTACCTAGATGGTTATCAATATTTTATGAGAAATTGAGTAGAGTATTTTGGGTTGGTGAGAATTATTTATTTCATGCCTTGGCGACAATTCGTCTTTTTCTTCATTTGAAAAATTTTCGAAAAAATTTAAATCCTAAACAATTAAATCAAATGGCTAATGTTGCTATATTAGCTGCATTATCTGTACCACAAATACCTAATAGGTATGTATATTTATATTTATTTATTTATTTATTTATTTATTTTATGTTTTTTTCTTCTTCTTTATTATTTGTCTAGTCATTTACAAATACTTTCTATTCATTGGTCTAATCATATGCTTCTTCCTTTTCTTTTCTTTTCTTTTCTTATATTTATTATTTATTATTCACAGCAACTTTTTCTCTTTTTTTTCTTGTCCTTTTTTCTTTTCTTTCCCTCTTGTCTCTTGTTTAATCTTCTTTTCTCTATATTCTTTCTTCCTTTTATCTATCCGTATATATAGATACATATATACATATATACATATATACATATATATATATA
>NW_013566670.1:15000-19672 GCF_000499605.1 Eimeria maxima | reverse complement strand
TATATATATATATATATATATATATACACTCGTCTTTTTTCCCTTTTCCCCCCTTTTCCCGCTTTTTACTAAATAAAAAAAATAATAAATAAATAAATAAATAAATAAATTCCTCTCCTTTTCTTCTTTTTTTTTTCTTGTTTTTTTTTTGTTAGTTTTGTAGGCGTCCTACGTTACGTGGTTGCCCTTTATGTATTCATTTTTTTCTTTTTTTTTTTACTAAATAAATAAATAAATAAATAAATAAATAGATAAATAAATTCCTCTCCTTTTCTTCTTTTTTTTTTCTTGTTGTTTTTGTTAGTTTTGTAGGCGTCCTACGTTACGTGGTTGCCCTTTATGTTATATTTATTATCCAATAGATGGTGATTATATGGATCGTCTGCAGCCCCCTGTAGAGCATGCAACACAATTTAATTGGCCATTTGCTGCTGCTGCTGCTGCTGCTGCTGCTGCTGCACATAAAAGGAATAGACCTTATCATAGAACTATTAATTATCATACAGATTCATCTTTTCCTGCTTCTTCTTCTCCTGCTGCTGCTGCTGCTGCTGCTGCTGCTGCTGCTGATGGTGGTGGTGGTGGTAGTAGTGGTTGGGGAGGGATAGGGAGAGATAACAGCAACAGCAACAGCAGCAGCAGCAGCAGCAGCAGCAGCAGCAACAGTCTATTAAGTGCACCATTAGTAACAATTAGGTCTCCTTGTATATGGCCTGTTCCTATACAATTACCTCTAAGACCAAGAACAGCAGCAGCAGAAGCAGCAGCAGCTAAACTGCTAGGCAGCAGCAGCAGCAGCAGCAGCAATAATAATAATAATAATAATCAACAGGAAGACGCGAATCAATACTTCAACCTACAACCATACAGCAGACTGCAACAGCAGCAGCAGCAGCAACAGCAGCAGCAACAGCAGCAACAGCAGCAACAGCAGCAGCAGGAGATAAGAAGAAGAAGAGTAGATTGTATCCGTCATAATAATATACCTATATCTCCTTTTTTTATTAATAATAATAATTATATGTCTTGCTGCTGCTGCCCAACACTTCGGGTGTCTGCGGACCTCAAGAAGGAAGCAGAGGATCTTGTTTATATTTATTTTTATACAATTAATAATACTAATATAGCTGTACCTACACCTGCTGCAGTAGCAGCAGCAAAGAATCCTGCTGCAGCAAAGGCAGCAGCTAATGCAGCAGCAAATGCAGCAGCTAATGCAGCACCAGGAGCAACACCAACAGCACCAATGGAAGCAGCAGCAGCAGCAGCAGCAACAGCAGCAGCAAGGGCAGAAGGGGGAGTAACACCAGGATCAACAGAAGCAGCAGCATCACCACCAGCTCCACCACCAGCAGCAGCTGCTGCTGCAGCACGAGCAGCAGCAGCAATAGCAGCAGCAGCAGCAGCAGCACGAGCAAATGCTGCTTCTCTTAATAATAAGAATACAATGCCAACCTCTTCTACTGCAACAGAAGCAACAACAACTGCAGCAGTTAATACAGCAACAACTGCAGCAACAGCAGCAGCAACAGCAGCAGCAGCAGCAGCAGCAGCATCCGCCAAGTCTGCAGCCCCATCACAGAGTCCTTCAATTCTTACAGGAGGTCGATTGACCTCACAGCCAGGACCTTCGCCACTAACAAGGTTCGCTAGCAGCAGCAGCAGCAGCAGCACCAGCAACAGCAGCAGCATTGGCAGCAGCAGCATTAGCAGCAGCAGCAACATCTTCAGCAGCAGCAGCAGCAGCAGCTTTGGCGGTAGACAATTCATGAGCAACACATATGGTGGTTTGCGTTTCTCCTTTGGTCGTGGCAGCAGCAACTCCCTATGGCAGCAGCAGCAGCAGCAGCAGCAACCGCAGCAGCAGCAGCAGCAGCAGCAGCAACAGCTGCAGCGGCGTCGTGTAATGAGGGGAGAGGATGAGACACCAATGGATGTTGTAGAAGTTGATGATTTAGATAACTTTGTTGGTTGTGATTTCCAGTCTTCTGCTGCTGCTGCTGCTGCTGCTGCAGCAGGAGGAGGAGGAGGAACAGCAGCAACAGCAGCAGCAGCAGCAGCAGCAGCAGCAAGTATAGCAAATGCTGGTGCTGCTGCAGCAAGACTTTATTGTAAATCTACGCCACGCCTATCAAACCCAAGCATATTTCCTGATGCAGCAGGAGCAGCAGCATCTGCTGCTGCTGCTGCTGCTGCTGCAGCAGCAGCAGGAAATAAACTAGCATCATTAAATGTTGATGGTGAGGATCTAAGCTTCCTCAGCAGCAGCAAGTATGCTGCTGTATCTAGGCGTATATTAGCTATAATAGGCAGCAAAAAGTACGGGCAAAATAATATTCCTTGGGAGGATCTATACGATCCCGATCCCGATCCCGATCCCGATCCCAACCCCACAACATGTAAGAGCATACAATAATACACAGCTGCATACCCCCCTTGCATGCATCTTGCAGCAGCAGCAGCTGCTGCTGCAGCAGCGGCAGCAGCAAGTAATGGCATTGTTTGCTATTTCCTCATTGTTTTGTGTTTTTATGTCCTTCTTTGCTGTGTCTTGTTCTTCTTGTCTCTGTTGCTGCAGCAGCTGGTGCTGCATCTGCTGCAGCTGCTGCTGCTGCGACGCCAACCCGTCGGGTCCGCTTCCAGCAGCCAGGTGATAGCAGCAATGTCTCCTCTCCACAGCAGCAGCAGCAGCAGCAGCAGCAGCAGCAGCAGGAACAGAGTAACGATAAGAACCCCTCTTCCTTGAAGTCCTGCCTCTCCACCACCACCGCCAGCAGCAGCAGCAACAGCAGCAACAGCAGCAGCAGCAGCAGCAGCAGCAGCAGCAACGGGAAGCGCCGCCGCTGCGAGAAAATAATAGTTGCCTCCTCCTTCTGGGAGTCTCTTTTCTTATTAGGACAATTCTTAGAGAGACACCAAATTAAATGTGGATATTTTACAGAAAGGGTAATTTATTTTATTTATTTATTTTAGTTTTATTTATTTATTTATTTATTTATATGTATATATACATCTTATTTTATTTTATTTTATCTATTAATTAAGGTATTATACTCTTATGTTTTTTTTTTGTTAACTCTGAGGGTTTTAGGGTTTAGGGTTTAGGGTTTAGGGTTTAGGGTTTAGGGTTTAGACATTTATATATATATTTTTGTGTGTTTTTTTTTATAGACAGAGAGACGTCTTGCATTATCTGCATTAAAAGGGTTTATAGAAGGAGAAGAGATAAAAGTATTATTATTATCTACTTGTGTTGGTGCTCATGGATTAGATCTATCTTGTGCTAGTCATGTTCTTCTTCTTGATCCCCCTACAGACCCTAATCTTGAGCAACAAGTAAATAATATATAAATAATATACTTTCTCCTTTTTCTCCTTTTATTTTATTATTTGTCTCCTTTTTTTTTATTATTTGTCTCCTTTTTTTTATTAATTACTGTCTCCTTTTATTTTATTATTTGTCTCCTTTTTTTTATTTATTAATTACTGTCTCCTTTTATTTAATTATTTGTCTCCTTTTTTTATTAATTACTGTCTCCTTTTATTGTATTATTTGTCTCTTTTTGTTGTTATTTGTTGCCTCCTTGTATTATATTAATTGTCTCCTTTTTATGTTATTAATTGTCTCCTTTTTATGTTATTAATTGTCTCCTTTTTATGTTATTAATTGTCTCCTTTTTTTTTTATTAATTGTCTCCTTTTTTTTATTAATTGTCTCCTTTTATATAATAAAAAGTGTCTCCTTTTCCTCATCAATTGTCTCTTATATATAATAAAGTGTCTCCTTTTGTCTCCGTTTGTCTCCCTTTGTCTCCTTTTGTCCCCTTTTGTCTCCTTTTCTTATAACGTGTCTCCTTTATGTAATAAAGTGTCTCCTTTTGTCTCCTTTTGTCTCCTTTTGTCTCCTTTTGTCTCCTTTTCTTATAAAGTGTCTCCTTTTATATAATAAAGTGTCTCCTTTTGTCTGTTTTTGTCTCCCTTTATATGTAAAAGTGTCTCCTTGTATATAATAAAGTGTCTCCTTTTTGTCTCCTTTTTGTCTCCTTTTTGTCTCCTTTTTGTCTCCTTTTTTATAGGTTATATCCCGTGCTCATCGTATGGGGGCATTAAGACCTGTAAATGTTGAGTTATTTGTATCTAAAGGATCTATTGAACAAACAATTCTTGAAAGAAGAATGGAATGGAGTCAACATAATAATAATTCTGAAGAAATCCATAACGTAAACCCTAAACCCTAAACCCTAAACCCTAAACCCTAGCTAAACCCTAAACCCTAAAAATTATAGATTTTAGAAAGTGTTTAGATATATTAAACAAACAATTCTTGAAAGAAGAATGGAATGGAGTCAACATAATAATAATTCTGAAGAAATCCATAACGTAAACCCTAAACCCTAAACCCTAAACCTTAAACCCTAGCTAAACCCTAAACCCTAAAAATTATAGATTTTAGAAAGTGTTTAGAGATAACATGAACAAACTATATTAGTAAGAAGAAAGCAATGGAGTCAGCACAATAATACAACAGAAGAGTTGAATAACGTAAACCCTAAACCCTAAACCCTAAACCCTTGAGCTTAGACCCCTGCAGACTATAGACGAGCAAATATATCTCTTGTCTTGCAAACAAACAAATAATTGAAGAAAATATCCAACAGGGAGAAAATATTGC